>NW_027138404.1:0-50483 GCF_035084215.1 Heptranchias perlo | reverse complement strand
TTGGACAAAATGGAGGCCAGCTTGGCCACCACCTTGGACGAAAATGGAGGCCAGCTTGGCCACCACCTTGGACAAAATGGAGGACAGCCAGGCCTACAATTTGGAAAAATGGCGGCTGCGCCAGCCGCCATCTTGGTCAGATGGCGGCAAGTAGCCAACAGAGTGTCCCCAGTGATCCCGCAGTCAACCCAGAATGATGCCAGGGTGCAGCAGGGTTCCCAGCTTGCACCCAGTCAACGCCGGAGTGATGCCAGAGTGGCGGTCTTTATCATCAGACCACCACCACCACCACAACAACTTGTGTTTATAATATATATATATTACCTGTATATTTATGATGTATTTGTGTATTTGGAAGTGTATTTGCACAGGGGCAGCACGGCTGCAGGTACGGCAGCCGTGCTTGGACCAAATGGAGGCCAGCGGGGCCACCACCTTGGACAAAATGGATGCCAGCTTGGCTACCTCATTGGACAAAATGGAGGCCCACTTGGCCACCACCTTGGACAAAATGGAGGACAGCCAGGCCGACATTTTGGAAAAATGGCGGCTGCGCCAGCCGCCATCTTGGTCAGATGGCGGCAAGTAGCCAACAGAGTGTCCCCAGTGATCCCGCAGTCAACCCAGAATGATGCCAGGGTGCAGCCAGGGTTCCCAGCTTGCACCCAGTCAATGCCGGAGTGATGCCAGAGTGGCGGTCTTTATCATCAGACCACCACCACCACCAACAACAACTTGTGTTTATAATATATATATATTACCTGTATATTTATGATGTATTTGTGTATTTGGAAGTGTATTTGCACAGGGGCAGCACGGCTGCAGGTACGGCAGCCGTGCTTGGACCAAATGGAGGCCAGCGGGGAGTCCGTCCCGGACAAAATGGGGGCGAGCGCGACCAACATTTTCAAAAAATTCGCCGCTCACGCGGCTCCCATGCCGTACAAGATGAGGCCCGCGTCGCCACCACCTTGGACAAAATGGAGGCCAGCTTGGCTACCTCATTGGACAAAATGGAGGCCAGCTTGGCTACCTCATTGGGACAAAATGGAGGCCAGCTTGGCCACCACCTTGGACGAAATGGAGGCCAGCTTGGCCACCACCTTGGACAAAATGGAGGACAGCCAGGCCGACATTTTGGAAAAATGGCGGCTGCGCCAGCCGCCATCTTGGTCAGATGGCGGCAAGTAGCCAACAGAGTGTCCCCAGTGATCCCGCAGTCAACCCAGAATGATGCCAGGGTGCAGCCAGGGTTCCCAGCTTGCACCCAGTCAACGCCGGAGTGATGCCAGAGTGGCGGTCTTTATCATCAGACCACCACCACCACCAACAACAACTTGTGTTTATAATATATATATATTACCTGTATATTTATGATGTATTTGTGTATTTGGAAGTGTATTTGCACAGGGGCAGCACGGCTGCAGGTACGGCAGCCGTGCTTGGACCAAATGGAGGCCAGCGGGGCCACCACCTTGGACAAAATGGATGCCAGCTTGGCTACCTCATTGGACAAAATGGAGGCCCACTTGGCCACCACCTTGGACAAAATGGAGGACAGCCAGGCCGACATTTTGGAAAAATGGCGGCTGCGCCAGCCGCCATCTTGGTCAGATGGCGGCAAGTAGCCAACAGAGTGTCCCCAGTGATCCCGCAGTCAACCCAGAATGATGCCAGGGTGCAGCCAGGGTTCCCAGCTTGCACCCAGTCAATGCCGGAGTGATGCCAGAGTGGCGGTCTTTATCATCAGACCACCACCACCACCAACAACAACTTGTGTTTATAATATATATATATTACCTGTATATTTATGATGTATTTGTGTATTTGGAAGTGTATTTGCACAGGGGCAGCACGGCTGCAGGTACGGCAGCCGTGCTTGGACCAAATGGAGGCCAGCGGGGAGTCCGTCCCGGACAAAATGGGGGCGAGCGCGACCAACATTTTCAAAAAATTCGCCGCTCACGCGGCTCCCATGCCGTACAAGATGAGGCCGCGTCGCCACCACCTTGGACAAAATGGAGGCCAGCTTGGCTACCTCATTGGACAAAATGGAGGCCAGCTTGGCCACCACCTTGGACGAAATGGAGGCCAGCTTGGCCACCACCTTGGACAAAATGGAGGACAGCCAGGCCTACAATTTGGAAAAATGGCGGCTGCGCCAGCCGCCATCTTGGTCAGATGGCGGCAAGTAGCCAACAGAGTGTCCCCAGTGATCCCGCAGTCAACCCAGAATGATGCCAGGGTGCAGCCAGGGTTCCCAGCTTGCACCCAGTCAACGCCGGAGTGATGCCAGAGTGGCGGTCTTTATCATCAGACCACCACCACCACCAACAACAACTTGTGTTTATAATATATATATATTACCTGTATATTTATGATGTATTTGTGTATTTGGAAGTGTATTTGCACAGGGGCAGCACGGCTGCAGGTACGGCAGCCGTGCTTGGACCAAATGGAGGCCAGCGGGGCCACCACCTTGGACAAAATGGATGCCAGCTTGGCTACCTCATTGGACAAAATGGAGGCCCACTTGGCCACCACCTTGGACAAAATGGAGGACAGCCAGGCCGACATTTTGGAAAAATGGCGGCTGCGCCAGCCGCCATCTTGGTCAGATGGCGGCAAGTAGCCAACAGAGTGTCCCCAGTGATCCCGCAGTCAACCCAGAATGATGCCAGGGTGCAGCCAGGGTTCCCAGCTTGCACCCAGTCAATGCCGGAGTGATGCCAGAGTGGCGGTCTTTATCATCAGACCACCACCACCACCAACAACAACTTGTGTTTATAATATATATATATTACCTGTATATTTATGATGTATTTGTGTATTTGGAAGTGTATTTGCACAGGGGCAGCACGGCTGCAGGTACGGCAGCCGTGCTTGGACCAAATGGAGGCCAGCGGGGAGTCCGTCCCGGACAAAATGGGGGCGAGCGCGACCAACATTTTCAAAAATTCGCCGCTCACCACGCGGCTCCCATGCCGTACAAGATGAGGCCCGCGTCGCCACCACCTTGGACAAAATGGAGGCCAGCTTGGCTACCTCATTGGACAAAATGGAGGCCAGCTTGGCTACCTCATTGGACAAAATGGAGGCCAGCTTGGCCACCACCTTGGACGAAATGGAGGCCAGCTTGGCCACCACCTTGGACAAAATGGAGGACAGCCAGGCCGACATTTTGGAAAAATGGCGGCTGCGCCAGCCGCCATCTTGGTCAGATGGCGGCAAGTAGCCAACAGAGTGTCCCAGTGATCCCGCAGTCAACCCAGAATGATGCCAGGGTGCAGCCAGGGTTCCCAGCTTGCACCCAGTCAACGCCGGAGTGATGCCAGAGTGGCGGTCTTTATCATCAGACCACCACCACCACCAACAACAACTTGTGTTTATAATATATATATATTACCTGTATATTTATGATGTATTTGTGTATTTGGAAGTGTATTTGCACAGGGGCAGCACGGCTGCAGGTACGGCAGCCGTGCTTGGACAAATGGAGGCCAGCGGGGAGTCCGTCCCGGACAAAATGGGGGCGAGCGCGACCACATTTTCAAAAATTCGCCGCTCACGCGGCTCCCATGCCGTACAAGATGAGGCCCGCGTCGCCACCACCTTGGACAAAATGGAGGCCAGCTTGGCTACCTCATTGGACAAAATGGAGGCCAGCTTGGCTACCTCATTGGACAAAATGGAGGCCAGCTTGGCCACCACCTTGGACGAAATGGAGGCCAGCTTGGCCACCACCTTGGACAAAATGGAGGACAGCCAGGCCGACATTTTGGAAAAATGGCGGCTGCGCCAGCCGCCATCTGGTCAGATGGCGGCAAGTAGCCAACAGAGTGTCCCAGTGATCCCGCAGTCAACCAGAATGATGCCAGGGTGCAGCAGGGTTCCCAGCTTGCACCCAGTCAACGCCGGAGTGATGCCAGAGTGGCGGTCTTTATCATCAGACCACCACCACCACCAACAACAACTTGTGTTTATAATATATATATATTACCTGTATATTTATGATGTATTTGTGTATTTGGAAGTGTATTTGCACAGGGGCAGCACGGCTGCAGGTACGGCAGCCGTGCTTGGACCAAATGGAGGCCAGCGGGGCCACCACCTTGGACAAAATGGATGCCAGCTTGGCTACCTCATTGGACAAAATGGAGGCCCACTTGGCCACCACCTTGGACAAAATGGAGGACAGCCAGGCCGACATTTTGGAAAAATGGCGGCTGCGCCAGCCGCCATCTTGGTCAGATGGCGGCAAGTAGCCAACAGAGTGTCCCCAGTGATCCCGCAGTCAACCCAGAATGATGCCAGGGTGCAGCCAGGGTTCCCAGCTTGCACCCAGTCAATGCCGGAGTGATGCCAGAGTGGCGGTCTTTATCATCAGACCACCACACCACCAACAACAACTTGTGTTTATAATATATATATATTACCTGTATATTTATGATGTATTTGTGTATTTGGAAGTGTATTTGCACAGGGGCAGCACGGCTGCAGGTACGGCAGCCGTGCTTGGACCAAATGGAGGCCAGCGGGGAGTCCGTCCCGGACAAAATGGGGGCGAGCGCGACCAACATTTTCAAAAAATTCGCCGCTCACGCGGCTCCCATGCGTACAAGATGAGGCCCGCGTCGCCACCACCTTGGACAAAATGGAGGCCAGCTTGGCTACCTCATTGGACAAAATGGAGGCCAGCTTGGCTACCTCATTGGACAAAATGGAGGCCAGCTTGGCCACCACCTTGGACGAAATGGAGGCCAGCTTGGCCACCACCTTGGACAAAATGGAGGACAGCCAGGCCGACATTTTGGAAAAATGGCGGCTGCGCCAGCCGCCATCTTGGTCAGATGGCGGCAAGTAGCCAACAGAGTGTCCCCAGTGATCCCGCAGTCAACCCAGAATGATGCCAGGGTGCAGCCAGGGTTCCCAGCTTGCACCCAGTCAACGCCGGAGTGATGCCAGAGTGGCGGTCTTTATCATCAGACCACCACCACCACCAACAACAACTTGTGTTTATAATATATATATATTACCTGTATATTTATGATGTATTTGTGTATTTGGAAGTGTATTTGCACAGGGGCAGCACGGCTGCAGGTACGGCAGCCGTGCTTGGACCAAATGGAGGCCAGCGGGGAGTCCGTCCCGGACAAAATGGGGGCGAGCGCGACCAACATTTTCAAAAAATTCGCCGCTCACGCGGCTCCCATGCCGTACAAGATGAGGCCCGCGTCGCCACCACCTTGGACAAAATGGAGGCCAGCTTGGCTACCTCATTGGACAAAATGGAGGCCAGCTTGGCTACCTCATTGGACAAAATGGAGGCCAGCTTGGCCACCACCTTGGACGAAATGGAGGCCAGCTTGGCCACCACCTTGGACAAAATGGAGGACAGCCAGGCCGACATTTTGGAAAAATGGCGGCTGCGCCAGCCGCCATCTTGGTCAGATGGCGGCAAGTAGCCAACAGAGTGTCCCCAGTGATCCCGCAGTCAACCCAGAATGATGCCAGGGTGCAGCCAGGGTTCCCAGCTTGCACCCAGTCAACGCCGGAGTGATGCCAGAGTGGCGGTCTTTATCATCAGACCACCACCACCACCAACAACAACTTGTGTTTATAATATATATATATTACCTGTATATTTATGATGTATTTGTGTATTTGGAAGTGTATTTGCACAGGGGCAGCACGGCTGCAGGTACGGCAGCCGTGCTTGGACCAAATGGAGGCCAGCGGGGAGTCCGTCCCGGACAAAATGGGGGCGAGCGCGACCAACATTTTCAAAAAATTCGCCGCTCACGCGGCTCCCATGCCGTACAAGATGAGGCCCGCGTCGCCACCACCTTGGACAAAATGGAGGCCAGCTTGGCTACCTCATTGGACAAAATGGAGGCCAGCTTGGCCACCACCTTGGACGAAATGGAGGCCAGCTTGGCCACCACCTTGGACAAAATGGAGGACAGCCAGGCCTACATTTTGGAAAAATGGCGGCTGCGCCAGCCGCCATCTTGGTCAGATGGCGGCAAGTAGCCAACAGAGTGTCCCCAGTGATCCCGCAGTCAACCCAGAATGATGCCAGGGTGCAGCCAGGGTTCCCAGCTTGCACCCAGTCAACGCCGGAGTGATGCCAGAGTGGCGGTCTTTATCATCAGACCACCACCACCACCAACAACAACTTGTGTTTATAATATATATATATTACCTGTATATTTATGATGTATTTGTGTATTTGGAAGTGTATTTGCACAGGGGCAGCACGGCTGCAGGTACGGCAGCCGTGCTTGGACCAAATGGAGGCCAGCGGGGCCACCACCTTGGACAAAATGGATGCCAGCTTGGCTACCTCATTGGACAAAATGGAGGCCCACTTGGCCACCACCTTGGACAAAATGGAGGACAGCCAGGCCGACATTTTGGAAAAATGGCGGCTGCGCCAGCCGCCATCTTGGTCAGATGGCGGCAAGTAGCCAACAGAGTGTCCCCAGTGATCCCGCAGTCAACCCAGAATGATGCCAGGGTGCAGCAGGGTTCCCCAGCTTGCACCCAGTCAATGCCGGAGTGATGCCAGAGTGGCGGTCTTTATCATCAGACCACCACCACCACCAACAACAACTTGTGTTTATAATATATATATATTACCTGTATATTTATGATGTATTTGTGTATTGGAAGTGTATTTGCACAGGGGCAGCACGGCTGCAGGTACGGCAGCCGTGCTTGGACCAAATGGAGGCCAGCGGGGAGTCCGTCCCGGACAAAATGGGGGCGAGCGCGACCAACATTTTCAAAAAATTCGCCGCTCACGCGGCTCCCATGCCGTACAAGATGAGGCCCGCGTCGCCACCACCTTGGACAAAATGGAGGCCAGCTTGGCTACCTCATTGGACAAAATGGAGGCCAGCTTGGCCACCACCTTGGACGAAATGGAGGCCAGCTTGGCCACCACCTTGGACAAAATGGAGGACAGCCAGGCCTACATTTTGGAAAAAATGGCGGCTGCGCCAGCCGCCATCTTGGTCAGATGGCGGCAAGTAGCCAACAGAGTGTCCCCAGTGATCCCGCAGTCAACCCAGAATGATGCCAGGGTGCAGCCAGGGTTCCCAGCTTGCACCCAGTCAACGCCGAGTGATGCCAGAGTGGCGGTCTTTATCATCAGACCACCACCACCACCAACAACAACTTGTGTTTATAATATATATATATTACCTGTATATTTATGATGTATTTGTGTATTTGGAAGTGTATTTGCACAGGGGCAGCACGGCTGCAGGTACGGCAGCCGTGCTTGGACCAAATGGAGGCCAGCGGGGCCACCACCTTGGACAAAATGGATGCCAGCTTGGCTACCTCATTGGACAAAATGGAGGCCCACTTGGCCACCACCTTGGACAAAATGGAGGACAGCCAGGCCGACATTTGGAAAAATGGCGGCTGCGCCAGCCGCCATCTTGGTCAGATGGCGGCAAGTAGCCAACAGAGTGTCCCCAGTGATCCCGCAGTCAACCCAGAATGATGCCAGGGTGCAGCAGGGTTCCCAGCTTGCACCCAGTCAATGCCGGAGTGATGCCAGAGTGGCGGTCTTTATCATCAGACCACCACCACCACAACAACAACTTGTGTTTATAATATATATATATTACCTGTATATTTATGATGTATTTGTGTATTTGGAAGTGTATTTGCACAGGGGCAGCACGGCTGCAGGTACGGCAGCCGTGCTTGGACCAAATGGAGGCCAGCGGGGAGTCCGTCCCGGACAAAATGGGGCGAGCGCGACCAACATTTTCAAAAAATTCGCCGCTCACGCGGCTCCCATGCCGTACAAGATGAGGCCCGCGTCGCCACCACCTTGGACAAAAATGGAGGCCAGCTTGGCTACCTCATTGGACAAAATGGAGGCCAGCTTGGCCACCACCTTGGACGAAATGGAGGCCAGCTTGGCCACCACTTGGACAAAATGGAGGACAGCCAGGCCTACATTTTGGAAAAATGGCGGCTGCGCCAGCCGCCATCTTGGTCAGATGGCGGCAAGTAGCCAACAGAGTGTCCCCAGTGATCCCGCAGTCAACCCAGAATGATGCCAGGGTGCAGCCAGGGTTCCCAGCTTGCACCCAGTCAACGCCGGAGTGATGCCAGAGTGGCGGTCTTTATCATCAGACCACCACCACCACCAACAACAACTTGTGTTTATAATATATATATATTACCTGTATATTTATGATGTATTTGTGTATTTGGAAGTGTATTTGCACAGGGGCAGCACGGCTGCAGGTACGGCAGCCGTGCTTGGACCAAATGGAGGCCAGCGGGGCCACCACCTTGGACAAAATGGATGCCAGCTTGGCTACCTCATTGGACAAAATGGAGGCCCACTTGGCCACCACCTTGGACAAAATGGAGGACAGCCAGGCCGACATTTTGGAAAAATGGCGGCTGCGCCAGCCGCCATCTTGGTCAGATGGCGGCAAGTAGCCAACAGAGTGTCCCCAGTGATCCCGCAGTCAACCCAGAATGATGCCAGGGTGCAGCCAGGGTTCCCAGCTTGCACCCAGTCAATGCCGGAGTGATGCCAGAGTGGCGGTCTTTATCATCAGACCACCACCACCACCAACAACAACTTGTGTTTATAATATATATATATTACCTGTATATTTATGATGTATTTGTGTATTTGGAAGTGTATTTGCACAGGGGCAGCACGGCTGCAGGTACGGCAGCCGTGCTTGGACCAAATGGAGGCCAGCGGGGAGTCCGTCCCGGACAAAATGGGGGCGAGCGCGACCAACATTTTCAAAAAATTCGCCGCTCACGCGGCTCCCATGCCGTACAAGATGAGGCCCGCGTCGCCACCACCTTGGACAAAATGGAGGCCAGCTTGGCTACCTCATTGGACAAAATGGAGGCCAGCTTGGCCACCACCTTGGACGAAATGGAGGCCAGCTTGGCCACCACCTTGGACAAAATGGAGGACAGCCAGGCCTACATTTTGGAAAAATGGCGGCTGCGCCAGCCGCCATCTTGGTCAGATGGCGGCAAGTAGCCAACAGAGTGTCCCCAGTGATCCCGCAGTCAACCCAGAATGATGCCAGGGTGCAGCCAGGGTTCCCAGCTTGCACCCAGTCAACGCCGGAGTGATGCCAGAGTGGCGGTCTTTATCATCAGACCACCACCACCACCAACAACAACTTGTGTTTATAATATATATATATTACCTGTATATTTATGATGTATTTGTGTATTTGGAAGTGTATTTGCACAGGGGCAGCACGGCTGCAGGTACGGCAGCCGTGCTTGGACCAATGGAGGCCAGCGGGGCCACCACCTTGGACAAAATGGATGCCAGCTTGGCTACCTCATTGGACAAAATGGAGGCCCACTTGGCCACCACCTTGGACAAAATGGAGGACAGCCAGGCCGACATTTTGGAAAAATGGCGGCTGCGCCAGCCGCCATCTTGGTCAGATGGCGGCAAGTAGCCAACAGAGTGTCCCCAGTGATCCCGCAGTCAACCCAGAATGATGCCAGGGTGCAGCCAGGGTTCCCAGCTTGCACCCAGTCAATGCCGGAGTGATGCCAGAGTGGCGGTCTTTATCATCAGACCACCACCACCACCAACAACAACTTGTGTTTATAATATATATATATTACCTGTATATTTATGATGTATTTGTGTATTTGGAAGTGTATTTGCACAGGGGCAGCACGGCTGCAGGTACGGCAGCCGTGCTTGGACCAAATGGAGGCCAGCGGGGAGTCCGTCCCGGACAAAATGGGGGCGAGCGCGACCAACATTTTCAAAAAATTCGCCGCTCACGCGGCTCCCATGCCGTACAAGATGAGGCCCGCGTCGCCACCACCTTGGACAAAATGGAGGCCAGCTTGGCTACCTCATTGGACAAAATGGAGGCCAGCTTGGCCACCACCTTGGACGAAATGGAGGCCAGCTTGGCCACCACCTTGGACAAAATGGAGGACAGCCAGGCCTACATTTTGGAAAAATGGCGGCTGCGCCAGCCGCCATCTTGGTCAGATGGCGGCAAGTAGCCAACAGAGTGTCCCCAGTGATCCCGCAGTCAACCCAGAATGATGCCAGGGTGCAGCCCAGGGTTCCCAGCTTGCACCCAGTCAACGCGGAGTGATGCCAGAGTGGCGGTCTTTATCATCAGACACCACCACCACCAACAACAACTTGTGTTTATAATATATATATATTACCTGTATATTTATGATGTATTTGTGTATTTGGAAGTGTATTTGCACAGGGGCAGCACGGCTGCAGGTACGGCAGCCGTGCTTGGACCAAATGGAGGCCAGCGGGGCCACCACCTTGGACAAAATGGATGCCAGCTTGGCTACCTCATTGGACAAAATGGAGGCCCACTTGGCCACCACCTTGGACAAAATGGAGGACAGCCAGGCCGACATTTTGGAAAAATGGCGGCTGCGCCAGCCGCCATCTTGGTCAGATGGCGGCAAGTAGCCAACAGAGTGTCCCCAGTGATCCCGCAGTCAACCCAGAATGATGCCAGGGTGCAGCCAGGGTTCCCAGCTTGCACCCAGTCAATGCCGGAGTGATGCCAGAGTGGCGGTCTTTATCATCAGACCACCACCACCACCAACAACAACTTGTGTTTATAATATATATATATTACCTGTATATTTATGATGTATTTGTGTATTTGGAAGTGTATTTGCACAGGGGCAGCACGGCTGCAGGTACGGCAGCCGTGCTTGGACCAAATGGAGGCCAGCGGGGAGTCCGTCCCGGACAAAATGGGGGCGAGCGCGACCAACATTTTCAAAAAATTCGCCGCTCACGCGGCTCCCATGCCGTACAAGATGAGGCCCGCGTCGCCACCACCTTGGACAAAATGGAGGCCAGCTTGGCTACCTCATTGGACAAAATGGAGGCCAGCTTGGCCACCACCTTGGACGAAATGGAGGCCAGCTTGGCCACCACCTTGGACAAAATGGAGGACAGCCAGGCCTACATTTTGGAAAATGGCGGCTGCGCCAGCCGCCATCTTGGTCAGATGGCGGCAAGTAGCCAACAGAGTGTCCCCAGTGATCCCGCAGTCAACCCAGAATGATGCCAGGGTGCAGCCAGGGTTCCCAGCTTGCACCCAGTCAACGCCGGAGTGATGCCAGAGTGGCGGTCTTTATCATCAGACCACCACCACCACCAACAACAACTTGTGTTTATAATATATATATATTACCTGTATATTTATGATGTATTTGTGTATTTGGAAGTGTATTTGCACAGGGGCAGCACGGCTGCAGGTACGGCAGCCGTGCTTGGACCAAATGGAGGCCAGCGGGGCCACCACCTTGGACAAAATGGATGCCAGCTTGGCTACCTCATTGGACAAAATGGAGGCCCACTTGGCCACCACCTTGGACAAAATGGAGGACAGCCAGGCCGACATTTTGGAAAAATGGCGGCTGCGCCAGCCGCCATCTTGGTCAGATGGCGGCAAGTAGCCAACAGAGTGTCCCCAGTGATCCCGCAGTCAACCCAGAATGATGCCAGGGTGCAGCCAGGGTTCCCAGCTTGCACCCAGTCAATGCCGAGTGATGCCAGAGTGGCGGTCTTTATCATCAGACCACCACCACCACCAACAACAACTTGTGTTTATAATATATATATATTACCTGTATATTTATGATGTATTTGTGTATTTGGAAGTGTATTTGCACAGGGGCAGCACGGCTGCAGGTACGGCAGCCGTGCTTGGACCAAATGGAGGCCAGCGGGGAGTCCGTCCCGGACAAAATGGGGGCGAGCAGCGACCAACATTTTCAAAAAATTCGCCGCTCACGCGGCTCCCATGCCGTACAAGATGAGGCCCGCGTCGCCACCACCTTGGACAAAATGGAGGCCAGCTTGGCTACCTCATTGGACAAAATGGAGGCCAGCTTGGCTACCTCATTGGACAAAATGGAGGCCAGCTTGGCCACCACCTTGGACGAAATGGAGGCCAGCTTGGCCACCACCTTGGACAAAATGGAGGACAGCCAGGCCGACATTTTGGAAAAATGGCGGCTGCGCCAGCCGCCATCTTGGTCAGATGGCGGCAAGTAGCCAACAGAGTGTCCCCAGTGATCCCGCAGTCAACCCAGAATGATGCCAGGGTGCAGCCAGGGTTCCCAGCTTGCACCCAGTCAACGCCGGAGTGATGCCAGAGTGGCGGTCTTTATCATCAGACCACCACCACCACCAACAACAACTTGTGTTTATAATATATATATATTACCTGTATATTTATGATGTATTTGTGTATTTGGAAGTGTATTTGCACAGGGGCAGCACGGCTGCAGGTACGGCAGCCGTGCTTGGACCAAATGGAGGCCAGCGGGGCCACCACCTGGACAAAATGGATGCCAGCTTGGCTACCTCATTGGACAAAATGGAGGCCCACTTGGCCACCACCTTGGACAAAATGGAGGACAGCCAGGCCGACATTTTGGAAAAATGGCGGCTGCGCCAGCCGCCATCTTGGTCAGATGGCGGCAAGTAGCCAACAGAGTGTCCCCAGTGATCCCGCAGTCAACCCAGAATGATGCCAGGG
This sequence comes from Heptranchias perlo, assembly GCF_035084215.1. Lineage (NCBI taxonomy): Eukaryota > Metazoa > Chordata > Chondrichthyes > Hexanchiformes > Hexanchidae > Heptranchias > Heptranchias perlo. The sequence goes on along the minus strand of NW_027138404.1, from coordinate 37,908 downwards.
TGCAGCCAGGGTTCCAGCTTGCACCCAGTCAATGCCGGAGTGATGCCAGAGTGGCGGTCTTTATCATCAGACCACCACCACCACCAACAACAACTTGTGTTTATAATATATATATATTACCTGTATATTTATGATGTATTTGTGTATTTGGAAGTGTATTTGCACAGGGGCAGCACGGCTGCAGGTACGGCAGCCGTGCTTGGACCAAATGGAGGCCAGCGGGGAGTCCGTCCCGGACAAAATGGGGGCGAGCGCGACCAACATTTTCAAAAATTCGCCGCTCACGCGGCTCCCATGCCGTACAAGATGAGGCCCGCGTCGCCACCACCTTGGACAAAATGGAGGCCAGCTTGGCTACCTCATTGGACAAAATGGAGGCCAGCTTGGCCACCACCTTGGACGAAATGGAGGCCAGCTTGGCCACCACCTTGGACAAAATGGAGGACAGCCAGGCCTACATTTTGGAAAAATGGCGGCTGCGCCAGCCGCCATCTTGGGTCAGATGGCGGCAAGTAGCCAACAGAGTGTCCCCAGTGATCCCGCAGTCAACCCAGAATGATGCCAGGGTGCAGCCAGGGTTCCCAGCTTGCACCCAGTCAACGCCGGAGTGATGCCAGAGTGGCGGTCTTTATCATCAGACCACCACCACCACCAACAACAACTTGTGTTTATAATATATATATATTACCTGTATATTTATGATGTATTTGTGTATTTGGAAGTGTATTTGCACAGGGGCAGCACGGCTGCAGGTACGGCAGCCGTGCTTGGACCAAATGGAGGCCAGCGGGGCCACCACCTTGGACAAAATGGATGCCAGCTTGGCTACCTCATTGGACAAAATGGAGGCCCACTTGGCCACCACCTTGGACAAAATGGAGGACAGCCAGGCCGACATTTTGGAAAAATGGCGGCTGCGCCAGCCGCCATCTTGGTCAGATGGCGGCAAGTAGCCAACAGAGTGTCCCCAGTGATCCCGCAGTCAACCCAGAATGATGCCAGGGTGCAGCCAGGGTTCCCAGCTTGCACCCAGTCAATGCCGGAGTGATGCCAGAGTGGCGGTCTTTATCATCAGACCACCACCACCACCAACAACAACTTGTGTTTATAATATATATATATTACCTGTATATTTATGATGTATTTGTGTATTGGAAGTGTATTTGCACAGGGGCAGCACGGCTGCAGGTACGGCAGCCGTGCTTGGACCAAATGGAGGCCAGCGGGGAGTCCCGTCCCGGACAAAATGGGGGCGAGCGCGACCAACATTTTCAAAAAATTCGCCGCTCACGCGGCTCCCATGCCGTACAAGATGAGGCCCGCGTCGCCACCACCTTGGACAAAATGGAGGCCAGCTTGGCTACCTCATTGGACAAAATGGAGGCCAGCTTGGCTACCTCATTGGACAAAATGGAGGCCAGCTTGGCCACCACCTTGGACGAAATGGAGGCCAGCTTGGCCACCACCTTGGACAAAATGGAGGACAGCCAGGCCGACATTTTGGAAAAATGGCGGCTGCGCCAGCCGCCATCTTGGTCAGATGGCGGCAAGTAGCCAACAGAGTGTCCCAGTGATCCCGCAGTCAACCAGAATGATGCCAGGGTGCAGCCAGGGTTCCCAGCTTGCACCCAGTCAACGCCGGAGTGATGCCAGAGTGGCGGTCTTTATCATCAGACCACCACCACCACCAACAACAACTTGTGTTTATAATATATATATATTACCTGTATATTTATGATGTATTTGTGTATTTGGAAGTGTATTTGCACAGGGGCAGCACGGCTGCAGGTACGGCAGCCGTGCTTGGACCAAATGGAGGCCAGCGGGGAGTCCGTCCCGGACAAAATGGGGGCGAGCGCGACCAACATTTTCAAAAATTCGCCGCTCACGAGCGGCTCCCATGCCGTACAAGATGAGGCCCGCGTCGCCACCACCTTGGACAAAATGGAGGCCAGCTTGGCTACCTCATTGGACAAAATGGAGGCCAGCTTGGCTACCTCATTGGACAAAATGGAGGCCAGCTTGGCCACCACCTTGGACGAAATGGAGGCCAGCTTGGCCACCACCTTGGACAAAATGGAGGACAGCCAGGCCGACATTTTGGAAAAATGGCGGCTGCGCCAGCCGCCATCTTGGTCAGATGGCGGCAAGTAGCCAACAGAGTGTCCCCAGTGATCCCGCAGTCAACCCAGAATGATGCCAGGGTGCAGCCAGGGTTCCCAGCTTGCACCCAGTCAACGCCGGAGTGATGCCAGAGTGGCGGTCTTTATCATCAGACCACCACCACCACCAACAACAACTTGTGTTTATAATATATATATATTACCTGTATATTTATGATGTATTTGTGTATTTGGAAGTGTATTTGCACAGGGGCAGCACGGCTGCAGGTACGGCAGCCGTGCTTGGACCAAATGGAGGCCAGCGGGGCCACCACCTTGGACAAAATGGATGCCAGCTTGGCTACCTCATTGGACAAAATGGAGGCCCACTTGGCCACCACCTTGGACAAAATGGAGGACAGCCAGGCCGACATTTTGGAAAAATGGCGGCTGCGCCAGCCGCCATCTTGGTCAGATGGCGGCAAGTAGCCAACAGAGTGTCCCCAGTGATCCCGCAGTCAACCCAGAATGATGCCAGGGTGCAGCCAGGGTTCCCAGCTTGCACCCAGTCAATGCCGGAGTGATGCCAGAGTGGCGGTCTTTATCATCAGACCACCACCACCACCAACAACAACTTGTGTTTATAATATATATATATTACCTGTATATTTATGATGTATTTGTGTATTTGGAAGTGTATTTGCACAGGGGCAGCACGGCTGCAGGTACGGCAGCCGTGCTTGGACCAAATGGAGGCCAGCGGGGAGTCCGTCCCGGACAAAATGGGGGCGAGCGCGACCAACATTTTCAAAAAATTCGCCGCTCACGCGGCTCCCATGCCGTACAAGATGAGGCCCGCGTCGCCACCACCTTGGACAAAATGGAGGCCAGCTTGGCTACCTCATTGGACAAAATGGAGGCCAGCTTGGCCACCACCTTGGACGAAATGGAGGCCAGCTTGGCCACCACCTTGGACAAAATGGAGGACAGCCAGGCCTACAATTTGGAAAAATGGCGGCTGCGCCAGCCGCCATCTTGGTCAGATGGCGGCAAGTAGCCAACAGAGTGTCCCCAGTGATCCCGCAGTCAACCCAGAATGATGCCAGGGTGCAGCCAGGGTTCCCAGCTTGCACCCAGTCAACGCCGGAGTGATGCCAGAGTGGCGGTCTTTATCATCAGACCACCACCACCACCAACAACAACTTGTGTTTATAATATATATATATTACCTGTATATTTATGATGTATTTGTGTATTTGGAAGTGTATTTGCACAGGGGCAGCACGGCTGCAGGTACGGCAGCCGTGCTTGGACCAAATGGAGGCCAGCGGGGCCACCACCTTGGACAAAATGGATGCCAGCTTGGCTACCTCATTGGACAAAATGGAGGCCCACTTGGCCACCACCTTGGACAAAATGGAGGACAGCCAGGCCGACATTTTGGAAAAATGGCGGCTGCGCCAGCCGCCATCTTGGTCAGATGGCGGCAAGTAGCCAACAGAGTGTCCCCAGTGATCCCGCAGTCAACCCAGAATGATGCCAGGGTGCAGCCAGGGTTCCCAGCTTGCACCCAGTCAATGCCGGAGTGATGCCAGAGTGGCGGTCTTTATCATCAGACCACCACCACCACCAACAACAACTTGTGTTTATAATATATATATATTACCTGTATATTTATGATGTATTTGTGTATTTGGAAGTGTATTTGCACAGGGGCAGCACGGCTGCAGGTACGGCAGCCGTGCTTGGACCAAATGGAGGCCAGCGGGGAGTCCGTCCCGGACAAAATGGGGGCGAGCGCGACCAACATTTTCAAAAAATTCGCCGCTCACGCGGCTCCCATGCCGTACAAGATGAGGCCCGCGTCGCCACCACCTTGGACAAAATGGAGGCCAGCTTGGCTACCTCATTGGACAAAATGGAGGCCAGCTTGGCTACCTCATTGGACAAAATGGAGGCCAGCTTGGCCACCACCTTGGACGAAATGGAGGCCAGCTTGGCCACCACCTTGGACAAAATGGAGGACAGCCAGGCCGACATTTTGGAAAAATGGCGGCTGCGCCAGCCGCCATCTTGGTCAGATGGCGGCAAGTAGCCAACAGAGTGTCCCCAGTGATCCCGCAGTCAACCCAGAATGATGCCAGGGTGCAGCCAGGGTTCCCAGCTTGCACCCAGTCAACGCCGGAGTGATGCCAGAGTGGCGGTCTTTATCATCAGACCACCACCACCACCAACAACAACTTGTGTTTATAATATATATATATTACCTGTATATTTATGATGTATTTGTGTATTTGGAAGTGTATTTGCACAGGGGCAGCACGGCTGCAGGTACGGCAGCCGTGCTTGGACCAAATGGAGGCCAGCGGGGCCACCACCTTGGACAAAATGGATGCCAGCTTGGCTACCTCATTGGACAAAATGGAGGCCCACTTGGCCACCACCTTGGACAAAATGGAGGACAGCCAGGCCGACATTTTGGAAAAATGGCGGCTGCGCCAGCCGCCATCTTGGTCAGATGGCGGCAAGTAGCCAACAGAGTGTCCCCAGTGATCCCGCAGTCAACCCAGAATGATGCCAGGGTGCAGCCAGGGTTCCCAGCTTGCACCCAGTCAATGCCGGAGTGATGCCAGAGTGGCGGTCTTTATCATCAGACCACCACCACCACCAACAACAACTTGTGTTTATAATATATATATATTACCTGTATATTTATGATGTATTTGTGTATTTGGAAGTGTATTTGCACAGGGGCAGCACGGCTGCAGGTACGGCAGCCGTGCTTGGACCAAATGGAGGCCAGCGGGGAGTCCGTCCCGGACAAAATGGGGGCGAGCGCGACCAACATTTTCAAAAAATTCGCCGCTCACGCGGCTCCCATGCCGTACAAGATGAGGCCCGCGTCGCCACCACCTTGGACAAAATGGAGGCCAGCTTGGCTACCTCATTGGACAAAATGGAGGCCAGCTTGGCCACCACCTTGGACGAAATGGAGGCCAGCTTGGCCACCACCTTGGACAAAATGGAGGACAGCCAGGCCTACAATTTGGAAAAATGGCGGCTGCGCCAGCCGCCATCTTGGTCAGATGGCGGCAAGTAGCCAACAGAGTGTCCCCAGTGATCCCGCAGTCAACCCAGAATGATGCCAGGGTGCAGCCAGGGTTCCCAGCTTGCACCCAGTCAACGCCGGAGTGATGCCAGAGTGGCGGTCTTTATCATCAGACCACCACCACCACCAACAACAACTTGTGTTTATAATATATATATATTACCTGTATATTTATGATGTATTTGTGTATTTGGAAGTGTATTTGCACAGGGGCAGCACGGCTGCAGGTACGGCAGCCGTGCTTGGACCAAATGGAGGCCAGCGGGGCCACCACCTTGGACAAAATGGATGCCAGCTTGGCTACCTCATTGGACAAAATGGAGGCCCACTTGGCCACCACCTTGGACAAAATGGAGGACAGCCAGGCCGACATTTTGGAAAAATGGCGGCTGCGCCAGCCGCCATCTTGGTCAGATGGCGGCAAGTAGCCAACAGAGTGTCCCCAGTGATCCCGCAGTCAACCCAGAATGATGCCAGGGTGCAGCCAGGGTTCCCAGCTTGCACCCAGTCAATGCCGGAGTGATGCCAGAGTGGCGGTCTTTATCATCAGACCACCACCACCACCAACAACAACTTGTGTTTATAATATATATATATTACCTGTATATTTATGATGTATTTGTGTATTTGGAAGTGTATTTGCACAGGGGCAGCACGGCTGCAGGTACGGCAGCCGTGCTTGGACCAAATGGAGGCCAGCGGGGAGTCCGTCCCGGACAAAATGGGGGCGAGCGCGACCAACATTTTCAAAAAATTCGCCGCTCACGCGGCTCCCATGCCGTACAAGATGAGGCCCGCGTCGCCACCACCTTGGACAAAATGGAGGCCAGCTTGGCTACCTCATTGGACAAAATGGAGGCCAGCTTGGCTACCTCATTGGACAAAATGGAGGCCAGCTTGGCCACCACCTTGGACGAAATGGAGGCCAGCTTGGCCACCACCTTGGACAAAATGGAGGACAGCCAGGCCGACATTTTGGAAAAATGGCGGCTGCGCCAGCCGCCATCTTGGTCAGATGGCGGCAAGTAGCCAACAGAGTGTCCCCAGTGATCCCGCAGTCAACCCAGAATGATGCCAGGGTGCAGCCAGGGTTCCCAGCTTGCACCCAGTCAACGCCGGAGTGATGCCAGAGTGGCGGTCTTTATCATCAGACCACCACCACCACCAACAACAACTTGTGTTTATAATATATATATATTACCTGTATATTTATGATGTATTTGTGTATTTGGAAGTGTATTTGCACAGGGGCAGCACGGCTGCAGGTACGGCAGCCGTGCTTGGACCAAATGGAGGCCAGCGGGGAGTCCGTCCCGGACAAAATGGGGGCGAGCGCGACCAACATTTTCAAAAAATTCGCCGCTCACGCGGCTCCCATGCCGTACAAGATGAGGCCCGCGTCGCCACCACCTTGGACAAAATGGAGGCCAGCTTGGCTACCTCATTGGACAAAATGGAGGCCAGCTTGGCTACCTCATTGGACAAAATGGAGGCCAGCTTGGCCACCACCTTGGACGAAATGGAGGCCAGCTTGGCCACCACCTTGGACAAAATGGAGGACAGCCAGGCCGACATTTTGGAAAAATGGCGGCTGCGCCAGCCGCCATCTTGGTCAGATGGCGGCAAGTAGCCAACAGAGTGTCCCCAGTGATCCCGCAGTCAACCCAGAATGATGCCAGGGTGCAGCCAGGGTTCCCAGCTTGCACCCAGTCAACGCCGGAGTGATGCCAGAGTGGCGGTCTTTATCATCAGACCACCACCACCACCAACAACAACTTGTGTTTATAATATATATATATTACCTGTATATTTATGATGTATTTGTGTATTTGGAAGTGTATTTGCACAGGGGCAGCACGGCTGCAGGTACGGCAGCCGTGCTTGGACCAAATGGAGGCCAGCGGGGCCACCACCTTGGACAAAATGGATGCCAGCTTGGCTACCTCATTGGACAAAATGGAGGCCCACTTGGCCACCACCTTGGACAAAATGGAGGACAGCCAGGCCGACATTTTGGAAAAATGGCGGCTGCGCCAGCCGCCATCTTGGTCAGATGGCGGCAAGTAGCCAACAGAGTGTCCCCAGTGATCCCGCAGTCAACCCAGAATGATGCCAGGGTGCAGCCAGGGTTCCCAGCTTGCACCCAGTCAATGCCGGAGTGATGCCAGAGTGGCGGTCTTTATCATCAGACCACCACCACCACCAACAACAACTTGTGTTTATAATATATATATATTACCTGTATATTTATGATGTATTTGTGTATTTGGAAGTGTATTTGCACAGGGGCAGCACGGCTGCAGGTACGGCAGCCGTGCTTGGACCAAATGGAGGCCAGCGGGGAGTCCGTCCCGGACAAAATGGGGGCGAGCGCGACCAACATTTTCAAAAAATTCGCCGCTCACGCGGCTCCCATGCCGTACAAGATGAGGCCCGCGTCGCCACCACCTTGGACAAAATGGAGGCCAGCTTGGCTACCTCATTGGACAAAATGGAGGCCAGCTTGGCCACCACCTTGGACGAAATGGAGGCCAGCTTGGCCACCACCTTGGACAAAATGGAGGACAGCCAGGCCTACATTTTGGAAAAATGGCGGCTGCGCCAGCCGCCATCTTGGTCAGATGGCGGCAAGTAGCCAACAGAGTGTCCCCAGTGATCCCGCAGTCAACCCAGAATGATGCCAGGGTGCAGCCAGGGTTCCCAGCTTGCACCCAGTCAACGCCGGAGTGATGCCAGAGTGGCGGTCTTTATCATCAGACCACCACCACCACCAACAACAACTTGTGTTTATAATATATATATATTACCTGTATATTTATGATGTATTTGTGTATTTGGAAGTGTATTTGCACAGGGGCAGCACGGCTGCAGGTACGGCAGCCGTGCTTGGACCAAATGGAGGCCAGCGGGGCCACCACCTTGGACAAAATGGATGCCAGCTTGGCTACCTCATTGGACAAAATGGAGGCCCACTTGGCCACCACCTTGGACAAAATGGAGGACAGCCAGGCCGACATTTTGGAAAAATGGCGGCTGCGCCAGCCGCCATCTTGGTCAGATGGCGGCAAGTAGCCAACAGAGTGTCCCCAGTGATCCCGCAGTCAACCCAGAATGATGCCAGGGTGCAGCCAGGGTTCCCAGCTTGCACCCAGTCAATGCCGGAGTGATGCCAGAGTGGCGGTCTTTATCATCAGACCACCACCACCACCAACAACAACTTGTGTTTATAATATATATATATTACCTGTATATTTATGATGTATTTGTGTATTTGGAAGTGTATTTGCACAGGGGCAGCACGGCTGCAGGTACGGCAGCCGTGCTTGGACCAAATGGAGGCCAGCGGGGAGTCCGTCCCGGACAAAATGGGGGCGAGCGCGACCAACATTTTCAAAAAATTCGCCGCTCACGCGGCTCCCATGCCGTACAAGATGAGGCCCGCGTCGCCACCACCTTGGACAAAATGGAGGCCAGCTTGGCTACCTCATTGGACAAAATGGAGGCCAGCTTGGCTACCTCATTGGACAAAATGGAGGCCAGCTTGGCCACCACCTTGGACGAAATGGAGGCCAGCTTGGCCACCACCTTGGACAAAATGGAGGACAGCCAGGCCGACATTTTGGAAAAATGGCGGCTGCGCCAGCCGCCATCTTGGTCAGATGGCGGCAAGTAGCCAACAGAGTGTCCCCAGTGATCCCGCAGTCAACCCAGAATGATGCCAGGGTGCAGCCAGGGTTCCCAGCTTGCACCCAGTCAACGCCGGAGTGATGCCAGAGTGGCGGTCTTTATCATCAGACCACCACCACCACCAACAACAACTTGTGTTTATAATATATATATATTACCTGTATATTTATGATGTATTTGTGTATTTGGAAGTGTATTTGCACAGGGGCAGCACGGCTGCAGGTACGGCAGCCGTGCTTGGACCAAATGGAGGCCAGCGGGGAGTCCGTCCCGGACAAAATGGGGGCGAGCGCGACCAACATTTTCAAAAAATTCGCCGCTCACGCGGCTCCCATGCCGTACAAGATGAGGCCCGCGTCGCCACCACCTTGGACAAAATGGAGGCCAGCTTGGCTACCTCATTGGACAAAATGGAGGCCAGCTTGGCTACCTCATTGGACAAAATGGAGGCCAGCTTGGCCACCACCTTGGACGAAATGGAGGCCAGCTTGGCCACCACCTTGGACAAAATGGAGGACAGCCAGGCCGACATTTTGGAAAAATGGCGGCTGCGCCAGCCGCCATCTTGGTCAGATGGCGGCAAGTAGCCAACAGAGTGTCCCCAGTGATCCCGCAGTCAACCCAGAATGATGCCAGGGTGCAGCCAGGGTTCCCAGCTTGCACCCAGTCAACGCCGGAGTGATGCCAGAGTGGCGGTCTTTATCATCAGACCACCACCACCACCAACAACAACTTGTGTTTATAATATATATATATTACCTGTATATTTATGATGTATTTGTGTATTTGGAAGTGTATTTGCACAGGGGCAGCACGGCTGCAGGTACGGCAGCCGTGCTTGGACCAAATGGAGGCCAGCGGGGAGTCCGTCCCGGACAAAATGGGGGCGAGCGCGACCAACATTTTCAAAAAATTCGCCGCTCACGCGGCTCCCATGCCGTACAAGATGAGGCCCGCGTCGCCACCACCTTGGACAAAATGGAGGCCAGCTTGGCTACCTCATTGGACAAAATGGAGGCCAGCTTGGCTACCTCATTGGACAAAATGGAGGCCAGCTTGGCCACCACCTTGGACGAAATGGAGGCCAGCTTGGCCACCACCTTGGACAAAATGGAGGACAGCCAGGCCGACATTTTGGAAAAATGGCGGCTGCGCCAGCCGCCATCTTGGTCAGATGGCGGCAAGTAGCCAACAGAGTGTCCCCAGTGATCCCGCAGTCAACCCAGAATGATGCCAGGGTGCAGCCAGGGTTCCCAGCTTGCACCCAGTCAACGCCGGAGTGATGCCAGAGTGGCGGTCTTTATCATCAGACCACCACCACCACCAACAACAACTTGTGTTTATAATATATATATATTACCTGTATATTTATGATGTATTTGTGTATTTGGAAGTGTATTTGCACAGGGGCAGCACGGCTGCAGGTACGGCAGCCGTGCTTGGACCAAATGGAGGCCAGCGGGGAGTCCGTCCCGGACAAAATGGGGGCGAGCGCGACCAACATTTTCAAAAAATTCGCCGCTCACGCGGCTCCCATGCCGTACAAGATGAGGCCCGCGTCGCCACCACCTTGGACAAAATGGAGGCCAGCTTGGCTACCTCATTGGACAAAATGGAGGCCAGCTTGGCTACCTCATTGGACAAAATGGAGGCCAGCTTGGCCACCACCTTGGACGAAATGGAGGCCAGCTTGGCCACCACCTTGGACAAAATGGAGGACAGCCAGGCCGACATTTTGGAAAAATGGCGGCTGCGCCAGCCGCCATCTTGGTCAGATGGCGGCAAGTAGCCAACAGAGTGTCCCCAGTGATCCCGCAGTCAACCCAGAATGATGCCAGGGTGCAGCCAGGGTTCCCAGCTTGCACCCAGTCAACGCCGGAGTGATGCCAGAGTGGCGGTCTTTATCATCAGACCACCACCACCACCAACAACAACTTGTGTTTATAATATATATATATTACCTGTATATTTATGATGTATTTGTGTATTTGGAAGTGTATTTGCACAGGGGCAGCACGGCTGCAGGTACGGCAGCCGTGCTTGGACCAAATGGAGGCCAGCGGGGCCACCACCTTGGACAAAATGGATGCCAGCTTGGCTACCTCATTGGACAAAATGGAGGCCCACTTGGCCACCACCTTGGACAAAATGGTGGACAGCCAGGCCGACATTTTGGAAAAATGGCGGCTGCGCCAGCCGCCATCTTGGTCAGATGGCGGCAAGTAGCCAACAGAGTGTCCCCAGTGATCCCGCAGTCAACCCAGAATGATGCCAGGGTGCAGCCAGGGTTCCCAGCTTGCACCCAGTCAATGCCGGAGTGATGCCAGAGTGGCGGTCTTTATCATCAGACCACCACCACCACCAACAACAACTTGTGTTTATAATATATATATATTACCTGTATATTTATGATGTATTTGTGTATTTGGAAGTGTATTTGCACAGGGGCAGCACGGCTGCAGGTACGGCAGCCGTGCTTGGACCAAATGGAGGCCAGCGGGGAGTCCGTCCCGGACAAAATGGGGGCGAGCGCGACCAACATTTTCAAAAAATTCGCCGCTCACGCGGCTCCCATGCCGTACAAGATGAGGCCCGCGTCGCCACCACCTTGGACAAAATGGAGGCCAGCTTGGCTACCTCATTGGACAAAATGGAGGCCAGCTTGGCCACCACCTTGGACGAAATGGAGGCCAGCTTGGCCACCACCTTGGACAAAATGGAGGACAGCCAGGCCTACATTTTGGAAAAATGGCGGCTGCGCCAGCCGCCATCTTGGTCAGATGGCGGCAAGTAGCCAACAGAGTGTCCCCAGTGATCCCGCAGTCAACCCAGAATGATGCCAGGGTGCAGCCAGGGTTCCCAGCTTGCACCCAGTCAACGCCGGAGTGATGCCAGAGTGGCGGTCTTTATCATCAGACCACCACCACCACCAACAACAACTTGTGTTTATAATATATATATATTACCTGTATATTTATGATGTATTTGTGTATTTGGAAGTGTATTTGCACAGGGGCAGCACGGCTGCAGGTACGGCAGCCGTGCTTGGACCAAATGGAGGCCAGCGGGGAGTCCGTCCCGGACAAAATGGGGGCGAGCGCGACCAACATTTTCAAAAAATTCGCCGCTCACGCGGCTCCCATGCCGTACAAGATGAGGCCCGCGTCGCCACCACCTTGGACAAAATGGAGGCCAGCTTGGCTACCTCATTGGACAAAATGGAGGCCAGCTTGGCTACCTCATTGGACAAAATGGAGGCCAGCTTGGCCACCACCTTGGACGAAATGGAGGCCAGCTTGGCCACCACCTTGGACAAAATGGAGGACAGCCAGGCCGACATTTTGGAAAAATGGCGGCTGCGCCAGCCGCCATCTTGGTCAGATGGCGGCAAGTAGCCAACAGAGTGTCCCCAGTGATCCCGCAGTCAACCCAGAATGATGCCAGGGTGCAGCCAGGGTTCCCAGCTTGCACCCAGTCAACGCCGGAGTGATGCCAGAGTGGCGGTCTTTATCATCAGACCACCACCACCACCAACAACAACTTGTGTTTATAATATATATATATTACCTGTATATTTATGATGTATTTGTGTATTTGGAAGTGTATTTGCACAGGGGCAGCACGGCTGCAGGTACGGCAGCCGTGCTTGGACCAAATGGAGGCCAGCGGGGAGTCCGTCCCGGACAAAATGGGGGCGAGCGCGACCAACATTTTCAAAAAATTCGCCGCTCACGCGGCTCCCATGCCGTACAAGATGAGGCCCGCGTCGCCACCACCTTGGACAAAATGGAGGCCAGCTTGGCTACCTCATTGGACAAAATGGAGGCCAGCTTGGCTACCTCATTGGACAAAATGGAGGCCAGCTTGGCCACCACCTTGGACGAAATGGAGGCCAGCTTGGCCACCACCTTGGACAAAATGGAGGACAGCCAGGCCGACATTTTGGAAAAATGGCGGCTGCGCCAGCCGCCATCTTGGTCAGATGGCGGCAAGTAGCCAACAGAGTGTCCCCAGTGATCCCGCAGTCAACCCAGAATGATGCCAGGGTGCAGCCAGGGTTCCCAGCTTGCACCCAGTCAACGCCGGAGTGATGCCAGAGTGGCGGTCTTTATCATCAGACCACCACCACCACCAACAACAACTTGTGTTTATAATATATATATATTACCTGTATATTTATGATGTATTTGTGTATTTGGAAGTGTATTTGCACAGGGGCAGCACGGCTGCAGGTACGGCAGCCGTGCTTGGACCAAATGGAGGCCAGCGGGGCCACCACCTTGGACAAAATGGATGCCAGCTTGGCTACCTCATTGGACAAAATGGAGGCCCACTTGGCCACCACCTTGGACAAAATGGAGGACAGCCAGGCCGACATTTTGGAAAAATGGCGGCTGCGCCAGCCGCCATCTTGGTCAGATGGCGGCAAGTAGCCAACAGAGTGTCCCCAGTGATCCCGCAGTCAACCCAGAATGATGCCAGGGTGCAGCCAGGGTTCCCAGCTTGCACCCAGTCAATGCCGGAGTGATGCCAGAGTGGCGGTCTTTATCATCAGACCACCACCACCACCAACAACAACTTGTGTTTATAATATATATATATTACCTGTATATTTATGATGTATTTGTGTATTTGGAAGTGTATTTGCACAGGGGCAGCACGGCTGCAGGTACGGCAGCCGTGCTTGGACCAAATGGAGGCCAGCGGGGAGTCCGTCCCGGACAAAATGGGGGCGAGCGCGACCAACATTTTCAAAAAATTCGCCGCTCACGCGGCTCCCATGCCGTACAAGATGAGGCCCGCGTCGCCACCACCTTGGACAAAATGGAGGCCAGCTTGGCTACCTCATTGGACAAAATGGAGGCCAGCTTGGCCACCACCTTGGACGAAATGGAGGCCAGCTTGGCCACCACCTTGGACAAAATGGAGGACAGCCAGGCCTACATTTTGGAAAAATGGCGGCTGCGCCAGCCGCCATCTTGGTCAGATGGCGGCAAGTAGCCAACAGAGTGTCCCCAGTGATCCCGCAGTCAACCCAGAATGATGCCAGGGTGCAGCCAGGGTTCCCAGCTTGCACCCAGTCAACGCCGGAGTGATGCCAGAGTGGCGGTCTTTATCATCAGACCACCACCACCACCAACAACAACTTGTGTTTATAATATATATATATTACCTGTATATTTATGATGTATTTGTGTATTTGGAAGTGTATTTGCACAGGGGCAGCACGGCTGCAGGTACGGCAGCCGTGCTTGGACCAAATGGAGGCCAGCGGGGAGTCCGTCCCGGACAAAATGGGGGCGAGCGCGACCAACATTTTCAAAAAATTCGCGGCTCACGCGGCTCCCATGCCGTACAAGATGAGGCCCGCGTCGCCACCACCTTGGACAAAATGGAGGCCAGCTTGGCTACCTCATTGGACAAAATGGAGGCCAGCTTGGCTACCTCATTGGACAAAATGGAGGCCAGCTTGGCCACCACCTTGGACGAAATGGAGGCCAGCTTGGCCACCACCTTGGACAAAATGGAGGACAGCCAGGCCGACATTTTGGAAAAATGGCGGCTGCGCCAGCCGCCATCTTGGTCAGATGGCGGCAAGTAGCCAACAGAGTGTCCCCAGTGATCCCGCAGTCAACCCAGAATGATGCCAGGGTGCAGCCAGGGTTCCCAGCTTGCACCCAGTCAACGCCGGAGTGATGCCAGAGTGGCGGTCTTTATCATCAGACCACCACCACCACCAACAACAACTTGTGTTTATAATATATATATATTACCTGTATATTTATGATGTATTTGTGTATTTGGAAGTGTATTTGCACAGGGGCAGCACGGCTGCAGGTACGGCAGCCGTGCTTGGACCAAATGGAGGCCAGCGGGGAGTCCGTCCCGGACAAAATGGGGGCGAGCGCGACCAACATTTTCAAAAAATTCGCCGCTCACGCGGCTCCCATGCCGTACAAGATGAGGCCCGCGTCGCCACCACCTTGGACAAAATGGAGGCCAGCTTGGCTACCTCATTGGACAAAATGGAGGCCAGCTTGGCTACCTCATTGGACAAAATGGAGGCCAGCTTGGCCACCACCTTGGACGAAATGGAGGCCAGCTTGGCCACCACCTTGGACAAAATGGAGGACAGCCAGGCCGACATTTTGGAAAAATGGCGGCTGCGCCAGCCGCCATCTTGGTCAGATGGCGGCAAGTAGCCAACAGAGTGTCCCCAGTGATCCCGCAGTCAACCCAGAATGATGCCAGGGTGCAGCCAGGGTTCCCAGCTTGCACCCAGTCAACGCCGGAGTGATGCCAGAGTGGCGGTCTTTATCATCAGACCACCACCACCACCAACAACAACTTGTGTTTATAATATATATATATTACCTGTATATTTATGATGTATTTGTGTATTTGGAAGTGTATTTGCACAGGGGCAGCACGGCTGCAGGTACGGCAGCCGTGCTTGGACCAAATGGAGGCCAGCGGGGCCACCACCTTGGACAAAATGGATGCCAGCTTGGCTACCTCATTGGACAAAATGGAGGCCCACTTGGCCACCACCTTGGACAAAATGGAGGACAGCCAGGCCGACATTTTGGAAAAATGGCGGCTGCGCCAGCCGCCATCTTGGTCAGATGGCGGCAAGTAGCCAACAGAGTGTCCCCAGTGATCCCGCAGTCAACCCAGAATGATGCCAGGGTGCAGCCAGGGTTCCCAGCTTGCACCCAGTCAATGCCGGAGTGATGCCAGAGTGGCGGTCTTTATCATCAGACCACCACCACCACCAACAACAACTTGTGTTTATAATATATATATATTACCTGTATATTTATGATGTATTTGTGTATTTGGAAGTGTATTTGCACAGGGGCAGCACGGCTGCAGGTACGGCAGCCGTGCTTGGACCAAATGGAGGCCAGCGGGGAGTCCGTCCCGGACAAAATGGGGGCGAGCGCGACCAACATTTTCAAAAAATTCGCCGCTCACGCGGCTCCCATGCCGTACAAGATGAGGCCCGCGTCGCCACCACCTTGGACAAAATGGAGGCCAGCTTGGCTACCTCATTGGACAAAATGGAGGCCAGCTTGGCCACCACCTTGGACGAAATGGAGGCCAGCTTGGCCACCACCTTGGACAAAATGGAGGACAGCCAGGCCTACATTTTGGAAAAATGGCGGCTGCGCCAGCCGCCATCTTGGTCAGATGGCGGCAAGTAGCCAACAGAGTGTCCCCAGTGATCCCGCAGTCAACCCAGAATGATGCCAGGGTGCAGCCAGGGTTCCCAGCTTGCACCCAGTCAACGCCGGAGTGATGCCAGAGTGGCGGTCTTTATCATCAGACCACCACCACCACCAACAACAACTTGTGTTTATAATATATATATATTACCTGTATATTTATGATGTATTTGTGTATTTGGAAGTGTATTTGCACAGGGGCAGCACGGCTGCAGGTACGGCAGCCGTGCTTGGACCAAATGGAGGCCAGCGGGGCCACCACCTTGGACAAAATGGATGCCAGCTTGGCTACCTCATTGGACAAAATGGAGGCCCACTTGGCCACCACCTTGGACAAAATGGAGGACAGCCAGGCCGACATTTTGGAAAAATGGCGGCTGCGCCAGCCGCCATCTTGGTCAGATGGCGGCAAGTAGCCAACAGAGTGTCCCCAGTGATCCCGCAGTCAACCCAGAATGATGCCAGGGTGCAGCCAGGGTTCCCAGCTTGCACCCAGTCAATGCCGGAGTGATGCCAGAGTGGCGGTCTTTATCATCAGACCACCACCACCACCAACAACAACTTGTGTTTATAATATATATATATTACCTGTATATTTATGATGTATTTGTGTATTTGGAAGTGTATTTGCACAGGGGCAGCACGGCTGCAGGTACGGCAGCCGTGCTTGGACCAAATGGAGGCCAGCGGGGAGTCCGTCCCGGACAAAATGGGGGCGAGCGCGACCAACATTTTCAAAAAATTCGCCGCTCACGCGGCTCCCATGCCGTACAAGATGAGGCCCGCGTCGCCACCACCTTGGACAAAATGGAGGCCAGCTTGGCTACCTCATTGGACAAAATGGAGGCCAGCTTGGCTACCTCATTGGACAAAATGGAGGCCAGCTTGGCCACCACCTTGGACGAAATGGAGGCCAGCTTGGCCACCACCTTGGACAAAATGGAGGACAGCCAGGCCGACATTTTGGAAAAATGGCGGCTGCGCCAGCCGCCATCTTGGTCAGATGGCGGCAAGTAGCCAACAGAGTGTCCCCAGTGATCCCGCAGTCAACCCAGAATGATGCCAGGGTGCAGCCAGGGTTCCCAGCTTGCACCCAGTCAACGCCGGAGTGATGCCAGAGTGGCGGTCTTTATCATCAGACCACCACCACCACCAACAACAACTTGTGTTTATAATATATATATATTACCTGTATATTTATGATGTATTTGTGTATTTGGAAGTGTATTTGCACAGGGGCAGCACGGCTGCAGGTACGGCAGCCGTGCTTGGACCAAATGGAGGCCAGCGGGGAGTCCGTCCCGGACAAAATGGGGGCGAGCGCGACCAACATTTTCAAAAAATTCGCCGCTCACGCGGCTCCCATGCCGTACAAGATGAGGCCCGCGTCGCCACCACCTTGGACAAAATGGAGGCCAGCTTGGCTACCTCATTGGACAAAATGGAGGCCAGCTTGGCTACCTCATTGGACAAAATGGAGGCCAGCTTGGCCACCACCTTGGACGAAATGGAGGCCAGCTTGGCCACCACCTTGGACAAAATGGAGGACAGCCAGGCCGACATTTTGGAAAAATGGCGGCTGCGCCAGCCGCCATCTTGGTCAGATGGCGGCAAGTAGCCAACAGAGTGTCCCCAGTGATCCCGCAGTCAACCCAGAATGATGCCAGGGTGCAGCCAGGGTTCCCAGCTTGCACCCAGTCAACGCCGGAGTGATGCCAGAGTGGCGGTCTTTATCATCAGACCACCACCACCACCAACAACAACTTGTGTTTATAATATATATATATTACCTGTATATTTATGATGTATTTGTGTATTTGGAAGTGTATTTGCACAGGGGCAGCACGGCTGCAGGTACGGCAGCCGTGCTTGGACCAAATGGAGGCCAGCGGGGCCACCACCTTGGACAAAATGGATGCCAGCTTGGCTACCTCATTGGACAAAATGGAGGCCCACTTGGCCACCACCTTGGACAAAATGGAGGACAGCCAGGCCGACATTTTGGAAAAATGGCGGCTGCGCCAGCCGCCATCTTGGTCAGATGGCGGCAAGTAGCCAACAGAGTGTCCCCAGTGATCCCGCAGTCAACCCAGAATGATGCCAGGGTGCAGCCAGGGTTCCCAGCTTGCACCCAGTCAATGCCGGAGTGATGCCAGAGTGGCGGTCTTTATCATCAGACCACCACCACCACCAACAACAACTTGTGTTTATAATATATATATATTACCTGTATATTTATGATGTATTTGTGTATTTGGAAGTGTATTTGCACAGGGGCAGCACGGCTGCAGGTACGGCAGCCGTGCTTGGACCAAATGGAGGCCAGCGGGGAGTCCGTCCCGGACAAAATGGGGGCGAGCGCGACCAACATTTTCAAAAAATTCGCCGCTCACGCGGCTCCCATGCCGTACAAGATGAGGCCCGCGTCGCCACCACCTTGGACAAAATGGAGGCCAGCTTGGCTACCTCATTGGACAAAATGGAGGCCAGCTTGGCCACCACCTTGGACGAAATGGAGGCCAGCTTGGCCACCACCTTGGACAAAATGGAGGACAGCCAGGCCTACATTTTGGAAAAATGGCGGCTGCGCCAGCCGCCATCTTGGTCAGATGGCGGCAAGTAGCCAACAGAGTGTCCCCAGTGATCCCGCAGTCAACCCAGAATGATGCCAGGGTGCAGCCAGGGTTCCCAGCTTGCACCCAGTCAACGCCGGAGTGATGCCAGAGTGGCGGTCTTTATCATCAGACCACCACCACCACCAACAACAACTTGTGTTTATAATATATATATATTACCTGTATATTTATGATGTATTTGTGTATTTGGAAGTGTATTTGCACAGGGGCAGCACGGCTGCAGGTACGGCAGCCGTGCTTGGACCAAATGGAGGCCAGCGGGGCCACCACCTTGGACAAAATGGATGCCAGCTTGGCTACCTCATTGGACAAAATGGAGGCCCACTTGGCCACCACCTTGGACAAAATGGAGGACAGCCAGGCCGACATTTTGGAAAAATGGCGGCTGCGCCAGCCGCCATCTTGGTCAGATGGCGGCAAGTAGCCAACAGAGTGTCCCCAGTGATCCCGCAGTCAACCCAGAATGATGCCAGGGTGCAGCCAGGGTTCCCAGCTTGCACCCAGTCAATGCCGGAGTGATGCCAGAGTGGCGGTCTTTATCATCAGACCACCACCACCACCAACAACAACTTGTGTTTATAATATATATATATTACCTGTATATTTATGATGTATTTGTGTATTTGGAAGTGTATTTGCACAGGGGCAGCACGGCTGCAGGTACGGCAGCCGTGCTTGGACCAAATGGAGGCCAGCGGGGAGTCCGTCCCGGACAAAATGGGGGCGAGCGCGACCAACATTTTCAAAAAATTCGCCGCTCACGCGGCTCCCATGCCGTACAAGATGAGGCCCGCGTCGCCACCACCTTGGACAAAATGGAGGCCAGCTTGGCTACCTCATTGGACAAAATGGAGGCCAGCTTGGCCACCACCTTGGACGAAATGGAGGCCAGCTTGGCCACCACCTTGGACAAAATGGAGGACAGCCAGGCCTACATTTTGGAAAAATGGCGGCTGCGCCAGCCGCCATCTTGGTCAGATGGCGGCAAGTAGCCAACAGAGTGTCCCCAGTGATCCCGCAGTCAACCCAGAATGATGCCAGGGTGCAGCCAGGGTTCCCAGCTTGCACCCAGTCAACGCCGGAGTGATGCCAGAGTGGCGGTCTTTATCATCAGACCACCACCACCACCAACAACAACTTGTGTTTATAATATATATATATTACCTGTATATTTATGATGTATTTGTGTATTTGGAAGTGTATTTGCACAGGGGCAGCACGGCTGCAGGTACGGCAGCCGTGCTTGGACCAAATGGAGGCCAGCGGGGCCACCACCTTGGACAAAATGGATGCCAGCTTGGCTACCTCATTGGACAAAATGGAGGCCCACTTGGCCACCACCTTGGACAAAATGGAGGACAGCCAGGCCGACATTTTGGAAAAATGGCGGCTGCGCCAGCCGCCATCTTGGTCAGATGGCGGCAAGTAGCCAACAGAGTGTCCCCAGTGATCCCGCAGTCAACCCAGAATGATGCCAGGGTGCAGCCAGGGTTCCCAGCTTGCACCCAGTCAATGCCGGAGTGATGCCAGAGTGGCGGTCTTTATCATCAGACCACCACCACCACCAACAACAACTTGTGTTTATAATATATATATATTACCTGTATATTTATGATGTATTTGTGTATTTGGAAGTGTATTTGCACAGGGGCAGCACGGCTGCAGGTACGGCAGCCGTGCTTGGACCAAATGGAGGCCAGCGGGGAGTCCGTCCCGGACAAAATGGGGGCGAGCGCGACCAACATTTTCAAAAAATTCGCCGCTCACGCGGCTCCCATGCCGTACAAGATGAGGCCCGCGTCGCCACCACCTTGGACAAAATGGAGGCCAGCTTGGCTACCTCATTGGACAAAATGGAGGCCAGCTTGGCTACCTCATTGGACAAAATGGAGGCCAGCTTGGCCACCACCTTGGACGAAATGGAGGCCAGCTTGGCCACCACCTTGGACAAAATGGAGGACAGCCAGGCCGACATTTTGGAAAAATGGCGGCTGCGCCAGCCGCCATCTTGGTCAGATGGCGGCAAGTAGCCAACAGAGTGTCCCCAGTGATCCCGCAGTCAACCCAGAATGATGCCAGGGTGCAGCCAGGGTTCCCAGCTTGCACCCAGTCAATGCCGGAGTGATGCCAGAGTGGCGGTCTTTATCATCAGACCACCACCACCACCAACAACAACTTGTGTTTATAATATATATATATTACCTGTATATTTATGATGTATTTGTGTATTTGGAAGTGTATTTGCACAGGGGCAGCACGGCTGCAGGTACGGCAGCCGTGCTTGGACCAAATGGAGGCCAGCGGGGAGTCCGTCCCGGACAAAATGGGGGCGAGCGCGACCAACATTTTCAAAAAATTCGCCGCTCACGCGGCTCCCATGCCGTACAAGATGAGGCCCGCGTCGCCACCACCTTGGACAAAATGGAGGCCAGCTTGGCTACCTCATTGGACAAAATGGAGGCCAGCTTGGCTACCTCATTGGACAAAATGGAGGCCAGCTTGGCCACCACCTTGGACGAAATGGAGGCCAGCTTGGCCACCACCTTGGACAAAATGGAGGACAGCCAGGCCGACATTTTGGAAAAATGGCGGCTGCGCCAGCCGCCATCTTGGTCAGATGGCGGCAAGTAGCCAACAGAGTGTCCCCAGTGATCCCGCAGTCAACCCAGAATGATGCCAGGGTGCAGCCAGGGTTCCCAGCTTGCACCCAGTCAACGCCGGAGTGATGCCAGAGTGGCGGTCTTTATCATCAGACCACCACCACCACCAACAACAACTTGTGTTTATAATATATATATATTACCTGTATATTTATGATGTATTTGTGTATTTGGAAGTGTATTTGCACAGGGGCAGCACGGCTGCAGGTACGGCAGCCGTGCTTGGACCAAATGGAGGCCAGCGGGGAGTCCGTCCCGGACAAAATGGGGGCGAGCGCGACCAACATTTTCAAAAAATTCGCCGCTCACGCGGCTCCCATGCCGTACAAGATGAGGCCCGCGTCGCCACCACCTTGGACAAAATGGAGGCCAGCTTGGCTACCTCATTGGACAAAATGGAGGCCAGCTTGGCTACCTCATTGGACAAAATGGAGGCCAGCTTGGCCACCACCTTGGACGAAATGGAGGCCAGCTTGGCCACCACCTTGGACAAAATGGAGGACAGCCAGGCCGACATTTTGGAAAAATGGCGGCTGCGCCAGCCGCCATCTTGGTCAGATGGCGGCAAGTAGCCAACAGAGTGTCCCCAGTGATCCCGCAGTCAACCCAGAATGATGCCAGGGTGCAGCCAGGGTTCCCAGCTTGCACCCAGTCAACGCCGGAGTGATGCCAGAGTGGCGGTCTTTATCATCAGACCACCACCACCACCAACAACAACTTGTGTTTATAATATATATATATTACCTGTATATTTATGATGTATTTGTGTATTTGGAAGTGTATTTGCACAGGGGCAGCACGGCTGCAGGTACGGCAGCCGTGCTTGGACCAAATGGAGGCCAGCGGGGAGTCCGTCCCGGACAAAATGGGGGCGAGCGCGACCAACATTTTCAAAAAATTCGCCGCTCACAGCGGCTCCCATGCCGTACAAGATGAGGCCCGCGTCGCCACCACCTTGGACAAAATGGAGGCCAGCTTGGCTACCTCATTGGACAAAATGGAGGCCAGCTTGGCTACCTCATTGGACAAAATGGAGGCCAGCTTGGCCACCACCTTGGACGAAATGGAGGCCAGCTTGGCCACCACCTTGGACAAAATGGAGGACAGCCAGGCCGACATTTTGGAAAAATGGCGGCTGCGCCAGCCGCCATCTTGGTCAGATGGCGGCAAGTAGCCAACAGAGTGTCCCCAGTGATCCCGCAGTCAACCCAGAATGATGCCAGGGTGCAGCCAGGGTTCCCAGCTTGCACCCAGTCAACGCCGGAGTGATGCCAGAGTGGCGGTCTTTATCATCAGACCACCACCACCACCAACAACAACTTGTGTTTATAATATATATATATTACCTGTATATTTATGATGTATTTGTGTATTTGGAAGTGTATTTGCACAGGGGCAGCACGGCTGCAGGTACGGCAGCCGTGCTTGGACCAAATGGAGGCCAGCGGGGAGTCCGTCCCGGACAAAATGGGGGCGAGCGCGACCAACATTTTCAAAAAATTCGCCGCTCACTGCGGCTCCCATGCCGTACAAGATGAGGCCCGCGTCGCCACCACCTTGGACAAAATGGAGGCCAGCTTGGCTACCTCATTGGACAAAATGGAGGCCAGCTTGGCTACCTCATTGGACAAAATGGAGGCCAGCTTGGCCACCACCTTGGACGAAATGGAGGCCAGCTTGGCCACCACCTTGGACAAAATGGAGGACAGCCAGGCCGACATTTTGGAAAAATGGCGGCTGCGCCAGCCGCCATCTTGGTCAGATGGCGGCAAGTAGCCAACAGAGTGTCCCCAGTGATCCCGCAGTCAACCCAGAATGATGCCAGGGTGCAGCCAGGGTTCCCAGCTTGCACCCAGTCAACGCCGGAGTGATGCCAGAGTGGCGGTCTTTATCATCAGACCACCACCACCACCAACAACAACTTGTGTTTATAATATATATATATTACCTGTATATTTATGATGTATTTGTGTATTTGGAAGTGTATTTGCACAGGGGCAGCACGGCTGCAGGTACGGCAGCCGTGCTTGGACCAAATGGAGGCCAGCGGGGCCACCACCTTGGACAAAATGGATGCCAGCTTGGCTACCTCATTGGACAAAATGGAGGCCCACTTGGCCACCACCTTGGACAAAATGGAGGACAGCCAGGCCGACATTTTGGAAAAATGGCGGCTGCGCCAGCCGCCATCTTGGTCAGATGGCGGCAAGTAGCCAACAGAGTGTCCCCAGTGATCCCGCAGTCAACCCAGAATGATGCCAGGGTGCAGCCAGGGTTCCCAGCTTGCACCCAGTCAATGCCGGAGTGATGCCAGAGTGGCGGTCTTTATCATCAGACCACCACCACCACCAACAACAACTTGTGTTTATAATATATATATATTACCTGTATATTTATGATGTATTTGTGTATTTGGAAGTGTATTTGCACAGGGGGCAGCACGGCTGCAGGTACGGCAGCCGTGCTTGGACCAAATGGAGGCCAGCGGGGAGTCCGTCCCGGACAAAATGGGGGCGAGCGCGACCAACATTTTCAAAAAATTCGCCGCTCACGCGGCTCCCATGCCGTACAAGATGAGGCCCGCGTCGCCACCACCTTGGACAAAATGGAGGCCAGCTTGGCTACCTCATTGGACAAAATGGAGGCCAGCTTGGCCACCACCTTGGACGAAATGGAGGCCAGCTTGGCCACCACCTTGGACAAAATGGAGGACAGCCAGGCCTACATTTTGGAAAAAATGGCGGGCTGCGCCAGCCGCCATCTTGGTCAGATGGCGGCAAGTAGCCAACAGAGTGTCCCCCAGTGATCCCGCAGTCAACCCAGAATGATGCCAGGGTGCAGCCAGGGTTCCCAGCTTGCACCCAGTCAACGCCGGAGTGATGCCAGAGTGGCGGTCTTTATCATCAGACCACCACCACCACCAACAACAACTTGTGTTTATAATATATATATATTACCTGTATATTTATGATGTATTTGTGTATTTGGAAGTGTATTTGCACAGGGGCAAGCACGGCTGCAGGTACGGCAGCCGTGCTTGGACCAAATGGAGGCCAGCGGGGCCACCACCTTGGACAAAATGGATGCCAGCTTGGCTACCTCATTGGACAAAATGGAGGCCCCACTTGGCCACCACCTTGGACAAAATGGAGGACAGCCAGGCCGACATTTTGGAAAAATGGCGGCTGCGCCAGCCGCCATCTTGGTCAGATGGCGGCAAGTAGCCAACAGAGTGTCCCCAGTGATCCCGCAGTCAACCCAGAATGATGCCAGGGTGCAGCCAGGGTTCCCAGCTTGCACCCAGTCAATGCCGGAGTGATGCCAGAGTGGCGGTCTTTATCATCAGACCACCACCACCACCAACAACAACTTGTGTTTATAATATATATATATTACCTGTATATTTATGATGTATTTGTGTATTTGGAAGTGTATTTGCACAGGGGCAGCACGGCTGCAGGTACGGCAGCCGTGCTTGGACCAAATGGAGGCCAGCGGGGAGTCCGTCCCGGACAAAATGGGGGCGAGCAGCGACCAACATTTTCAAAAAATTCGCCGCTCACGCGGCTCCCATGCCGTACAAGATGAGGCCCGCGTCGCCACCACCTTGGACAAAATGGAGGCCAGCTTGGCTACCTCATTGGACAAAATGGAGGCCAGCTTGGCTACCTCATTGGACAAAATGGAGGCCAGCTTGGCCACCACCTTGGACGAAATGGAGGCCAGCTTGGCCACCACCTTGGACAAAATGGAGGACAGCCAGGCCGACATTTTGGAAAAATGGCGGGCTGCGCCAGCCGCCATCTTGGTCAGATGGCGGCAAGTAGCCAACAGAGTGTCCCCAGTGATCCCGCAGTCAACCCAGAATGATGCCAGGGTGCAGCCAGGGTTCCCAGCTTGCACCCAGTCAACGCCGGAGTGATGCCAGAGTGGCGGTCTTTATCATCAGACCACCACCACCACCAACAACAACTTGTGTTTATAATATATATATATTACCTGTATATTTATGATGTATTTGTGTATTTGGAAGTGTATTTGCACAGGGGCAGCACGGCTGCAGGTACGGCAGCCGTGCTTGGACCAAATGGAGGCCAGCGGGGAGTCCGTCCCGGACAAAATGGGGTGCGAGCGCGACCAACATTTTCAAAAAATTCGCCGCTCACGCGGCTCCCATGCCGTACAAGATGAGGCCCGCGTCGCCACCACCTTGGACAAAATGGAGGCCAGCTTGGCTACCTCATTGGACAAAATGGAGGCCAGCTTGGCTACCTCATTGGACAAAATGGAGGCCAGCTTGGCCACCACCTTGGACGAAATGGAGGCCAGCTTGGCCACCACCTTGGACAAAATGGAGGACAGCCAGGCCGACATTTTGGAAAAATGGCGGCTGCGCCAGCCGCCATCTTGGTCAGATGGCGGCAAGTAGCCAACAGAGTGTCCCCAGTGATCCCGCAGTCAACCCAGAATGATGCCAGGGTGCAGCCAGGGTTCCCAGCTTGCACCCAGTCAACGCCGGAGTGATGCCAGAGTGGCGGTCTTTATCATCAGACCACCACCACCACCAACAACAACTTGTGTTTATAATATATATATATTACCTGTATATTTATGATGTATTTGTGTATTTGGAAGTGTATTTGCACAGGGGCAGCACGGCTGCAGGTACGGCAGCCGTGCTTGGACCAAATGGAGGCCAGCGGGGCCACCACCTTGGACAAAATGGATGCCAGCTTGGCTACCTCATTGGACAAAATGGAGGCCCACTTGGCCACCACCTTGGACAAAATGGAGGACAGCCAGGCCGACATTTTGGAAAAATGGCGGCTGCGCCAGCCGCCATCTTGGTCAGATGGCGGCAAGTAGCCAACAGAGTGTCCCCAGTGATCCCGCAGTCAACCCAGAATGATGCCAGGGTGCAGCCAGGGTTCCCAGCTTGCACCCAGTCAATGCCGGAGTGATGCCAGAGTGGCGGTCTTTATCATCAGACCACCACCACCACCAACAACAACTTGTGTTTATAATATATATATATTACCTGTATATTTATGATGTATTTGTGTATTTGGAAGTGTATTTTGCACAGGGGCAGCACGGCTGCAGGTACGGCAGCCGTGCTTGGACCAAATGGAGGCCAGCGGGGAGTCCGTCCCGGACAAAATGGGGGCGAGCGCGACCAACATTTTCAAAAAATTCGCCGCTCACGCGGCTCCCATGCCGTACAAGATGAGGCCCGCGTCGCCACCACCTTGGACAAAATGGAGGCCAGCTTGGCTACCTCATTGGACAAAATGGAGGCCAGCTTGGCTACCTCATTGGACAAAATGGAGGCCAGCTTGGCCACCACCTTGGACGAAATGGAGGCCAGCTTGGCCACCACCTTGGACAAAATGGAGGACAGCCAGGCCGACATTTTGGAAAAATGGCGGCTGCGCCAGCCGCCATCTTGGTCAGATGGCGGCAAGTAGCCAACAGAGTGTCCCCAGTGATCCCGCAGTCAACCCAGAATGATGCCAGGGTGCAGCCAGGGTTCCCAGCTTGCACCCAGTCAACGCCGGAGTGATGCCAGAGTGGCGGTCTTTATCATCAGACCACCACCACCACCAACAACAACTTGTGTTTATAATATATATATATTACCTGTATATTTATGATGTATTTGTGTATTTGGAAGTGTATTTGCACAGGGGCAGCACGGCTGCAGGTACGGCAGCCGTGCTTGGACCAAATGGAGGCCAGCGGGGAGTCCGTCCCGGACAAAATGGGGGCGAGCGCGACCAACATTTTCAAAAAATTCGCCGCTCACGCGGCTCCCATGCCGTACAAGATGAGGCCCGCGTCGCCACCACCTTGGACAAAATGGAGGCCAGCTTGGCTACCTCATTGGACAAAATGGAGGCCAGCTTGGCTACCTCATTGGACAAAATGGAGGCCAGCTTGGCCACCACCTTGGACGAAATGGAGGCCAGCTTGGCCACCACCTTGGACAAAATGGAGGACAGCCAGGCCGACATTTTGGAAAAATGGCGGCTGCGCCAGCCGCCATCTTGGTCAGATGGCGGCAAGTAGCCAACAGAGTGTCCCCAGTGATCCCGCAGTCAACCCAGAATGATGCCAGGGTGCAGCCAGGGTTCCCAGCTTGCACCCAGTCAACGCCGGAGTGATGCCAGAGTGGCGGTCTTTATCATCAGACCACCACCACCACCAACAACAACTTGTGTTTATAATATATATATATTACCTGTATATTTATGATGTATTTGTGTATTTGGAAGTGTATTTGCACAGGGGCAGCACGGCTGCAGGTACGGCAGCCGTGCTTGGACCAAATGGAGGCCAGCGGGGAGTCCGTCCCGGACAAAATGGGGGCGAGCGCGACCAACATTTTCAAAAAATTCGCCGCTCACGCGGCTCCCATGCCGTACAAGATGAGGCCCGCGTCGCCACCACCTTGGACAAAATGGAGGCCAGCTTGGCTACCTCATTGGACAAAATGGAGGCCAGCTTGGCTACCTCATTGGACAAAATGGAGGCCAGCTTGGCCACCACCTTGGACGAAATGGAGGCCAGCTTGGCCACCACCTTGGACAAAATGGAGGACAGCCAGGCCGACATTTTGGAAAAATGGCGGCTGCGCCAGCCGCCATCTTGGTCAGATGGCGGCAAGTAGCCAACAGAGTGTCCCCAGTGATCCCGCAGTCAACCCAGAATGATGCCAGGGTGCAGCCAGGGTTCCCAGCTTGCACCCAGTCAACGCCGGAGTGATGCCAGAGTGGCGGTCTTTATCATCAGACCACCACCACCACCAACAACAACTTGTGTTTATAATATATATATATTACCTGTATATTTATGATGTATTTGTGTATTTGGAAGTGTATTTGCACAGGGGCAGCACGGCTGCAGGTACGGCAGCCGTGCTTGGACCAAATGGAGGCCAGCGGGGAGTCCGTCCCGGACAAAATGGGGGCGAGCGCGACCAACATTTTCAAAAAATTCGCCGCTCACCGCGGCTCCCATGCCGTACAAGATGAGGCCCGCGTCGCCACCACCTTGGACAAAATGGAGGCCAGCTTGGCTACCTCATTGGACAAAATGGAGGCCAGCTTGGCTACCTCATTGGACAAAATGGAGGCCAGCTTGGCCACCACCTTGGACGAAATGGAGGCCAGCTTGGCCACCACCTTGGACAAAATGGAGGACAGCCAGGCCGACATTTTGGAAAAATGGCGGCTGCGCCAGCCGCCATCTTGGTCAGATGGCGGCAAGTAGCCAACAGAGTGTCCCCAGTGATCCCGCAGTCAACCCAGAATGATGCCAGGGTGCAGCCAGGGTTCCCAGCTTGCACCCAGTCAACGCCGGAGTGATGCCAGAGTGGCGGTCTTTATCATCAGACCACCACCACCACCAACAACAACTTGTGTTTATAATATATATATATTACCTGTATATTTATGATGTATTTGTGTATTTGGAAGTGTATTTGCACAGGGGCAGCACGGCTGCAGGGTACGGCAGCCGTGCTTGGACCAAATGGAGGCCAGCGGGGAGTCCGTCCCGGACAAAATGGGGGCGAGCGCGACCAACATTTTCAAAAAATTCGCCGCTCACGCGGCTCCCATGCCGTACAAGATGAGGCCCGCGTCGCCACCACCTTGGACAAAATGGAGGCCAGCTTGGCTACCTCATTGGACAAAATGGAGGCCAGCTTGGCCACCACCTTGGACGAAATGGAGGCCAGCTTGGCCACCACCTTGGACAAAATGGAGGACAGCCAGGCCTACATTTTGGAAAAATGGCGGCTGCGCCAGCCGCCATCTTGGTCAGATGGCGGCAAGTAGCCAACAGAGTGTCCCCAGTGATCCCGCAGTCAACCCAGAATGATGCCAGGGTGCAGCCAGGGTTCCCAGCTTGCACCCAGTCAACGCCGGAGTGATGCCAGAGTGGCGGTCTTTATCATCAGACCACCACCACCACCAACAACAACTTGTGTTTATAATATATATATATTACCTGTATATTTATGATGTATTTGTGTATTTGGAAGTGTATTTGCACAGGGGCAGCACGGCTGCAGGTACGGCAGCCGTGCTTGGACCAAATGGAGGCCAGCGGGGCCACCACCTTGGACAAAATGGATGCCAGCTTGGCTACCTCATTGGACAAAATGGAGGCCCACTTGGCCACCACCTTGGACAAAATGGAGGACAGCCAGGCCGACATTTTGGAAAAATGGCGGCTGCGCCAGCCGCCATCTTGGTCAGGGGCAGATGGCGGCAAGTAGCCAACAGAGTGTCCCCAGTGATCCCGCAGTCAACCCAGAATGATGCCAGGGTGCAGCCAGGGTTCCCAGCTTGCACCCAGTCAATGCCGGAGTGATGCCAGAGTGGCGGTCTTTATCATCAGACCACCACCACCACCAACAACAACTTGTGTTTATAATATATATATATTACCTGTATATTTATGATGTATTTGTGTATTTGGAAGTGTATTTGCACAGGGGGCAGCACCGGCTGCAGGTACGGCAGCCGTGCTTGGACCAAATGGAGGCCAGCGGGGAGTCCGTCCCGGACAAAATGGGGGGCGAGCGCGACCAACATTTTCAAAAAATTCGCCGCTCACGGCGGCTCCCATGCCGTACAAGATGAGGCCCGCGTCGCCACCACCTTGGACAAAATGGAGGCCAGCTTGGCTACCTCATTGGACAAAATGGAGGCCAGCTTGGCTACCTCATTGGACAAAATGGAGGCCAGCTTGGCCACCACCTTGGACGAAATGGAGGCCAGCTTGGCCACCACCTTGGACAAAATGGAGGACAGCCAGGCCGACATTTTGGAAAAATGGCGGCTGCGCCAGCCGCCATCTTGGTCAGATGGCGGCAAGTAGCCAACAGAGTGTCCCCAGTGATCCCGCAGTCAACCCAGAATGATGCCAGGGTGCAGCCAGGGTTCCCAGCTTGCACCCAGTCAACGCCGGAGTGATGCCAGAGTGGCGGTCTTTATCATCAGACCACCACCACCACCAACAACAACTTGTGTTTATAATATATATATATTACCTGTATATTTATGATGTATTTGTGTATTTGGAAGTGTATTTGCACAGGGGCAGCACGGCTGCAGGTACGGCAGCCGTGCTTGGACCAAATGGAGGCCAGCGGGGCCACCACCTTGGACAAAATGGATGCCAGCTTGGCTACCTCATTGGACAAAATGGAGGCCCACTTGGCCACCACCTTGGACAAAATGGAGGACAGCCAGGCCGACATTTTGGAAAAATGGCGGCTGCGCCAGCCGCCATCTTGGTCAGATGGCGGCAAGTAGCCAACAGAGTGTCCCCAGTGATCCCGCAGTCAACCCAGAATGATGCCAGGGTGCAGCCAGGGTTCCCAGCTTGCACCCAGTCAATGCCGGAGTGATGCCAGAGTGGCGGTCTTTATCATCAGACCACCACCACCACCAACAACAACTTGTGTTTATAATATATATATATTACCTGTATATTTATGATGTATTTGTGTATTTGGAAGTGTATTTGCACAGGGGCAGCACGGCTGCAGGTACGGCAGCCGTGCTTGGACCAAATGGAGGCCAGCGGGGAGTCCGTCCCGGACAAAATGGGGGCGAGCGCGACCAACATTTTCAAAAAATTCGCCGCTCACGCGGCTCCCATGCCGTACAAGATGAGGCCCGCGTCGCCACCACCTTGGACAAAATGGAGGCCAGCTTGGCTACCTCATTGGACAAAATGGAGGCCAGCTTGGCCACCACCTTGGACGAAATGGAGGCCAGCTTGGCCACCACCTTGGACAAAATGGAGGACAGCCAGGCCTACATTTTGGAAAAATGGCGGCTGCGCCAGCCGCCATCTTGGTCAGATGGCGGCAAGTAGCCAACAGAGTGTCCCCAGTGATCCCGCAGTCAACCCAGAATGATGCCAGGGTGCAGCCAGGGTTCCCAGCTTGCACCCAGTCAACGCCGGAGTGATGCCAGAGTGGCGGTCTTTATCATCAGACCACCACCACCACCAACAACAACTTGTGTTTATAATATATATATATTACCTGTATATTTATGATGTATTTGTGTATTTGGAAGTGTATTTGCACAGGGGCAGCACGGCTGCAGGTACGGCAGCCGTGCTTGGACCAAATGGAGGCCAGCGGGGAGTCCGTCCCGGACAAAATGGGGGCGAGCGCGACCAACATTTTCAAAAAATTCGCCGCTCACGCGGCTCCCATGCCGTACAAGATGAGGCCCGCGTCGCCACCACCTTGGACAAAATGGAGGCCAGCTTGGCTACCTCATTGGACAAAATGGAGGCCAGCTTGGCTACCTCATTGGACAAAATGGAGGCCAGCTTGGCCACCACCTTGGACGAAATGGAGGCCAGCTTGGCCACCACCTTGGACAAAATGGAGGACAGCCAGGCCGACATTTTGGAAAAATGGCGGCTGCGCCAGCCGCCATCTTGGTCAGATGGCGGCAAGTAGCCAACAGAGTGTCCCCAGTGATCCCGCAGTCAACCCAGAATGATGCCAGGGTGCAGCCAGGGTTCCCAGCTTGCACCCAGTCAACGCCGGAGTGATGCCAGAGTGGCGGTCTTTATCATCAGACCACCACCACCACCAACAACAACTTGTGTTTATAATATATATATATTACCTGTATATTTATGATGTATTTGTGTATTTGGAAGTGTATTTGCACAGGGGCAGCACGGCTGCAGGTACGGCAGCCGTGCTTGGACCAAATGGAGGCCAGCGGGGAGTCCGTCCCGGACAAAATGGGGGCGAGCGCGACCAACATTTTCAAAAAATTCGCCGCTCACGCGGCTCCCATGCCGTACAAGATGAGGCCCGCGTCGCCACCACCTTGGACAAAATGGAGGCCAGCTTGGCTACCTCATTGGACAAAATGGAGGCCAGCTTGGCTACCTCATTGGACAAAATGGAGGCCAGCTTGGCCACCACCTTGGACGAAATGGAGGCCAGCTTGGCCACCACCTTGGACAAAATGGAGGACAGCCAGGCCGACATTTTGGAAAAATGGCGGCTGCGCCAGCCGCCATCTTGGTCAGATGGCGGCAAGTAGCCAACAGAGTGTCCCCAGTGATCCCGCAGTCAACCCAGAATGATGCCAGGGTGCAGCCAGGGTTCCCAGCTTGCACCCAGTCAACGCCGGAGTGATGCCAGAGTGGCGGTCTTTATCATCAGACCACCACCACCACCAACAACAACTTGTGTTTATAATATATATATATTACCTGTATATTTATGATGTATTTGTGTATTTGGAAGTGTATTTGCACAGGGGCAGCACGGCTGCAGGTACGGCAGCCGTGCTTGGACCAAATGGAGGCCAGCGGGGAGTCCGTCCCGGACAAAATGGGGGCGAGCGCGACCAACATTTTCAAAAAATTCGCCGCTCACGCGGCTCCCATGCCGTACAAGATGAGGCCCGCGTCGCCACCACCTTGGACAAAATGGAGGCCAGCTTGGCTACCTCATTGGACAAAATGGAGGCCAGCTTGGCCACCACCTTGGACGAAATGGAGGCCAGCTTGGCCACCACCTTGGACAAAATGGAGGACAGCCAGGCCTACATTTTGGAAAAATGGCGGCTGCGCCAGCCGCCATCTTGGTCAGATGGCGGCAAGTAGCCAACAGAGTGTCCCCAGTGATCCCGCAGTCAACCCAGAATGATGCCAGGGTGCAGCCAGGGTTCCCAGCTTGCACCCAGTCAATGCCGGAGTGATGCCAGAGTGGCGGTCTTTATCATCAGACCACCACCACACCACCAACAACAACTTGTGTTTATAATATATATATATTACCTGTATATTTATGATGTATTTGTGTATTTGGAAGTGTATTTGCACAGGGGCAGCACGGCTGCAGGTACGGCAGCCGTGCTTGGACCAAATGGAGGCCAGCGGGGAGTCCGTCCCGGACAAAATGGGGGCGAGCGCGACCAACATTTTCAAAAAATTCGCCGCTCACGCGGCTCCCATGCCGTACAAGATGAGGCCCGCGTCGCCACCACCTTGGACAAAATGGAGGCCAGCTTGGCTACCTCATTGGACAAAATGGAGGCCAGCTTGGCCACCACCTTGGACGAAATGGAGGCCAGCTTGGCCACCACCTTGGACAAAATGGAGGACAGCCAGGCCTACATTTTGGAAAAATGGCGGCTGCGCCAGCCGCCATCTTGGTCAGATGGCGGCAAGTAGCCAACAGAGTGTCCCCAGTGATCCCGCAGTCAACCCAGAATGATGCCAGGGTGCAGCCAGGGTTCCCAGCTTGCACCCAGTCAACGCCGGAGTGATGCCAGAGTGGCGGTCTTTATCATCAGACACCACCACCACCACCAACAACAACTTGTGTTTATAATATATATATATTACCTGTATATTTATGATGTATTTGTGTATTTGGAAGTGTATTTGCACAGGGGCAGCACGGCTGCAGGTAGGTACGGCAGCCGTGCTTGGACCAAATGGAGGCCAGCGGGGAGTCCGTCCCGGACAAAATGGGGGCGAGCGCGACCAACATTTTCAAAAAATTCGCCGCTCACGCGGCTCCCATGCCGTACAAGATGAGGCCCGCGTCGCCACCACCTTGGACAAAATGGAGGCCAGCTTGGCTACCTCATTGGACAAAATGGAGGCCAGCTTGGCTACCTCATTGGACAAAATGGAGGCCAGCTTGGCCACCACCTTGGACGAAATGGAGGCCAGCTTGGCCACCACCTTGGACAAAATGGAGGACAGCCAGGCCGACATTTTGGAAAAATGGCGGCTGCGCCAGCCGCCATCTTGGTCAGATGGCGGCAAGTAGCCAACAGAGTGTCCCCAGTGATCCCGCAGTCAACCCAGAATGATGCCAGGGTGCAGCCAGGGTTCCCAGCTTGCACCCAGTCAACGCCGGAGTGATGCCAGAGTGGCGGTCTTTATCATCAGACCACCACCACCACCAACAACAACTTGTGTTTATAATATATATATATTACCTGTATATTTATGATGTATTTGTGTATTTGGAAGTGTATTTGCACAGGGGCAGCACGGCTGCAGGTACGGCAGCCGTGCTTGGACCAAATGGAGGCCAGCGGGGAGTCCCGTCCCGGACAAAATGGGGGCGAGCGCGACCAACATTTTCAAAAAATTCGCCGCTCACGCGGCTCCCATGCCGTACAAGATGAGGCCCGCGTCGCCACCACCTTGGACAAAATGGAGGCCAGCTTGGCTACCTCATTGGACAAAATGGAGGCCAGCTTGGCTACCTCATTGGACAAAATGGAGGCCAGCTTGGCCACCACCTTGGACGAAATGGAGGCCAGCTTGGCCACCACCTTGGACAAAATGGAGGACAGCCAGGCCGACATTTTGGAAAAAATGGCGGCTGCGCCAGCCGCCATCTTGGTCAGATGGCGGCAAGTAGCCAACAGAGTGTCCCCCAGTGATCCCGCAGTCAACCCAGAATGATGCCAGGGTGCAGCCAGGGTTCCCAGCTTGCACCCAGTCAACGCCGGAGTGATGCCAGAGTGGCGGTCTTTATCATCAGACCACCACCACCACCAACAACAACTTGTGTTTATAATATATATATATTACCTGTATATTTATGATGTATTTGTGTATTTGGAAGTGTATTTGCACAGGGGCAGCACGGCTGCAGGTACGGCAGCCGTGCTTGGACCAAATGGAGGCCAGCGGGGAGTCCGTCCCGGACAAAATGGGGGCGAGCGCGACCAACATTTTCAAAAAATTCGCCGCTCACGCGGCTCCCATGCCGTACAAGATGAGGCCCGCGTCGCCACCACCTTGGACAAAATGGAGGCCAGCTTGGCTACCTCATTGGACAAAATGGAGGCCAGCTTGGCTACCTCATTGGACAAAATGGAGGCCAGCTTGGCCACCACCTTGGACGAAATGGAGGCCAGCTTGGCCACCACCTTGGACAAAATGGAGGACAGCCAGGCCGACATTTTGGAAAAATGGCGGCTGCGCCAGCCGCCATCTTGGTCAGATGGCGGCAAGTAGCCAACAGAGTGTCCCCAGTGATCCCCGCAGTCAACCCAGAATGATGCCAGGGTGCAGCCAGGGTTCCCAGCTTGCACCCAGTCAACGCCGGAGTGATGCCAGAGTGGCGGTCTTTATCATCAGACCACCACCACCACCAACAACAACTTGTGTTTATAATATATATATATTACCTGTATATTTATGATGTATTTGTGTATTTGGAAGTGTATTTGCACAGGGGCAGCACGGCTGCAGGTACGGCAGCCGTGCTTGGACCAAATGGAGGCCAGCGGGGGAGTCCGTCCCGGACAAAATGGGGGCGAGCGCGACCAACATTTTCAAAAAATTCGCCCGCTCACGCGGCTCCCATGCCGTACAAGATGAGGCCCGCGTCGCCACCACCTTGGACAAAATGGAGGCCAGCTTGGCTACCTCATTGGACAAAATGGAGGCCAGCTTGGCTACCTCATTGGACAAAATGGAGGCCAGCTTGGCCACCACCTTGGACGAAATGGAGGCCAGCTTGGCCACCACCTTGGACAAAATGGAGGACAGCCAGGCCGACATTTTGGAAAAATGGCGGCTGCGCCAGCCGCCATCTTGGTCAGATGGCGGCAAGTAGCCAACAGAGTGTCCCCAGTGATCCCGCAGTCAACCCAGAATGATGCCAGGGTGCAGCCAGGGTTCCCAGCTTGCACCCAGTCAACGCCGGAGTGATGCCAGAGTGGCGGTCTTTATCATCAGACCACCACCACCACCAACAACAACTTGTGTTTATAATATATATATATTACCTGTATATTTATGATGTATTTGTGTATTTGGAAGTGTATTTGCACAGGGGCAGCACGGCTGCAGGTACGGCAGCCGTGCTTGGACCAAATGGAGGCCAGCGGGGAGTCCGTCCCGGACAAAATGGGGGGCGAGCGCGACCAACATTTTCAAAAAATTCGCCCGCTCACGCGGCTCCCATGCCGTACAAGATGAGGCCCGCGTCGCCACCACCTTGGACAAAATGGAGGCCAGCTTGGCTACCTCATTGGACAAAATGGAGGCCAGCTTGGCCACCACCTTGGACGAAATGGAGGCCAGCTTGGCCACCACCTTGGACAAAATGGAGGACAGCCAGGCCTACATTTTGGAAAAATGGCGGCTGCGCCAGCCGCCATCTTGGTCAGATGGCGGCAAGTAGCCAACAGAGTGTCCCCAGTGATCCCGCAGTCAACCCAGAATGATGCCAGGGTGCAGCCAGGGTTCCCAGCTTGCACCCAGTCAACGCCGGAGTGATGCCAGAGTGGCGGTCTTTATCATCAGACCACCACCACCACCAACAACAACTTGTGTTTATAATATATATATATTACCTGTATATTTATGATGTATTTGTGTATTTGGAAGTGTATTTGCACAGGGGCAGCACGGCTGCAGGTACGGCAGCCGTGCTTGGACCAAATGGAGGCCAGCGGGGCCACCACCTTGGACAAAATGGATGCCAGCTTGGCTACCTCATTGGACAAAATGGAGGCCCACTTGGCCACCACCTTGGACAAAATGGAGGACAGCCAGGCCGACATTTTGGAAAAATGGCGGCTGCGCCAGCCGCCATCTTGGTCAGATGGCGGCAAGTAGCCAACAGAGTGTCCCCAGTGATCCCGCAGTCAACCCAGAATGATGCCAGGGTGCAGCCAGGGTTCCCAGCTTGCACCCAGTCAATGCCGGAGTGATGCCAGAGTGGCGGTCTTTATCATCAGACCACCACCACCACCAACAACAACTTGTGTTTATAATATATATATATTACCTGTATATTTATGATGTATTTGTGTATTTGGAAGTGTATTTGCACAGGGGCAGCACGGCTGCAGGTACGGCAGCCGTGCCTTGGACCAAATGGAGGCCAGCGGGGAGTCCGTCCCGGACAAAATGGGGGCGAGCGGCGACCAACATTTTCAAAAAATTCGCCGCTCACGCTCGGCTCCCATGCCGTACAAGATGAGGCCCGCGTCGCCACCACCTTGGACAAAATGGAGGCCAGCTTGGCTACCTCATTGGACAAAATGGAGGCCAGCTTGGCTACCTCATTGGACAAAATGGAGGCCAGCTTGGCCACCACCTTGGACGAAATGGAGGCCAGCTTGGCCACCACCTTGGACAAAATGGAGGACAGCCAGGCCGACATTTGGAAAAATGGCGGCTGCGCCAGCCGCCATCTTGGTCAGATGGCGGCAAGTAGCCAACAGAGTGTCCCCAGTGATCCCGCAGTCAACCCAGAATGATGCCAGGGTGCAGCCAGGGTTCCCAGCTTGCACCCAGTCAACGCCGGAGTGATGCCAGAGTGGCGGTCTTTATCATCAGACCACCACCACCACCAACAACAACTTGTGTTTATAATATATATATATTACCTGTATATTTATGATGTATTTGTGTATTTGGAAGTGTATTTGCACAGGGGCA
>NW_027138403.1:22500-50504 GCF_035084215.1 Heptranchias perlo | reverse complement strand
TCTCCCCCTCTCTCCCTGTTTATTTTCCCCCATTCCTCTCCCCCTCCTCTCTCCTGTTTATTTTCCCCATTCTCTCCCCTCTCTCTCCCTGTTTATTTTCCCATTCTCTCCCCCTCTCTCCCTGTTTATTTTCCCCATTCTCTCCCTCTCTCCTGTTTATTTTCCCCATTCTCCCCCCTCTCTCCCTGTTTATTTTCCCCATTCTCTCCCCCTCTCTCCCTGTTTATTTTCCCCCATTCTCTCCCCCTCTCTCCCTGTTTATTTTCCCCATTCTCCCCCTCTCTCCCTGTTTATTTTCCCCATTCTCTCCCTCTCTCCTGTTTATTTTCCCCATTCTCCCCCCTCTCTCCTGTTTATTTTCCCATTCTCTCTCCCTCTCTCTCCCTGTTTATTTTCCCCATTCTCTCCCCCTCTCTCCCTGTTTATTTTCCCCATTCTCTCCCCCTCTCTCTCCCTGTTTATTTTCCCCATTCTCTCCCCTCTCTCTCCCTGTTTATTTTCCCCATTCTCTCCCCCTCTCTCCCTGTTTATTTTCCCCATTCTCTCCCCTCTCTCCCTGTTTATTTTCCCCATTCTCTCCCCCTCTCTCCCTGTTTATTTTCCCCATTCTCTCCCCTCTCTCTCCTGTTTATTTTCCCCATTCTCTCCCCTCTCTCTCCTGTTTATTTTCCCCATTCTCCCCCCTCTCTCCCTGTTTATTTTCCCCATTCTCTCCCCCTCTCTCCCTGTTTATTTTCCCCATTCTCTCCCCCCTCTCTCCCTGTTTATTTTCCCCATTCTCTCCCCTCTCTCCCTGTTTATTTTCCCCATTCTCTCCCCCTCTCTCTCCTGTTTATTTTCCCCATTCTCCCCCCTCTCTCCCTGTTTATTTTCCCCATTCTCTCCCCTCTCTCCCTGTTTATTTTCCCCATTCTCTCCCCCTCTCTCCCTGTTTATTTTCCCCATTCTCTCCCCCTTCTCTCCCTGTTTATTTTCCCCATTCTCTCCCCCTCTCTCCCTGTTTATTTTCCCCATTCTCTCCCTCTCTCTCCCTGTATTTTCCCCATTCTCTCCCCTCTCTCTCCC
Source organism: Heptranchias perlo (assembly GCF_035084215.1). Taxonomy (NCBI): domain Eukaryota; kingdom Metazoa; phylum Chordata; class Chondrichthyes; order Hexanchiformes; family Hexanchidae; genus Heptranchias; species Heptranchias perlo. Next base: position 49,439 of record NW_027138403.1, on the reverse strand, counting down.
TGTTTATTTTCCCCATTCTCTCCCCCTCTCTCCCTGTTTATTTTCCCCATTCTCTCCTCCCCTCTCTCTCCTGTTTATTTTCCCCATTCTCTCCCCCTCTCTCCCTGTTTATTTTCCCCATTCTCTCCCCCCTCTCTCCCTGTTTATTTTCCCCATTCTCTCCCCCTCTCTCTCTCTGTTTATTTTCCCCATTCTCTCCCCCTCTCTCCCTGTTTATTTTCCCCATTCTCTCCCTCTCTCCCTGTTTATTTTCCCCATTCTCTCCCCCTCTCTCCCTGTTTATTTTCCCCATTCTCTCCCCCTCTCTCCGTTTATTTTCCCCATTCTCTCCCCCTCTCTCCCTGTTTATTTTCCCATTCTCTCCCCCTCTCTCCCTGTTTATTTTCCCCATTCTCCTCCCCCTCTCTCTCCTGTTTATTTTCCCCATTCTCTCCCCTCTCTCCCTGTTTATTTTCCCCATTCTCTCCCCCTCTCTCCCTGTTTATTTTCCCCATTCTCTCCCCCTCTCTCCCTGTTTATTTTCCCCATTCTCCCCCCTCTCTCTCCCTGTTTATTTTCCCCATTCTCCCCCCTCTCTCCCTGTTTATTTTCCCCATTCGCCCCCCTCTCTCCCTGTTTATTTTCCCCATTCTCTCCCTCTCTCTCCCTGTTTATTTTCCCCATTCTCTCCCCCTCCTCTCCCTGTTTATTTTCCCATTCTCTCCCCCTCTCTCCCTGTTTATTTTCCCCATTCTCTCCCCCTCTCTCCCTGTTTATTTTCCCCATTCTCTCCCCCTCTCTCCCTGTTTATTTTCCCATTCGCCCCCCTCTCTCCCTGTTTATTTTCCCCATTCTCTCCCCTCTCTCCCTGTTTATTTTCCCCATTCTCTCCCCTCTCTCCCTGTTTATTTTCCCCATTCTCTCCCTCTCTCTCCCTGTTTATTTTCCCCATCTCTCCCCCTCTCTCCCTGTTTATTTTCCCCATTCTCCCCCCTCTCTCCCTGTTTATTTTCCCCATTCGCCCCCCCTCTCTCCCTGTTTATTTTCCCCATTCTCTCCCTCTCTCTCCCTGTTTATTTTCCCCATTCTCTCCCCTCTCTCTCCTGTTTATTTTCCCATTCTCCCCCCTCTCTCCCTGTTTATTTTCCCATTCTCTCCCTCTCTCTCCCTGTTTATTTTCCCATTCGCCCCCCTCTCTCCCTGTTTATTTTCCCCATTCTCTCCCCTCTCTCTCCCTGTTTATTTTCCCCATTCTCCCCCCTCTCTCCCTGTTATTTTCCCCATTCTCTCCCCCTCTCTCCCTGTTTATTTTCCCCATTCTCTCCCTCTCTCTCTCTGTTATTTTCCCCATTCTCTCCCCCTCTCTCTCTCTGTTTATTTTCCCCATTCTCTCCCTCTCTCCTGTTTATTTTCCCCATTCTCTCCCCTCTCTCCCTGTTTATTTTCCCCATTCTCTCCCCCTCTCTCCCTGTTTATTTTCCCATTCGCCCCCTCTCTCCCTGTTTATTTTCCCCATTCTCTCCCCCTCTCTCCCTGTTTATTTTCCCCATTCTCTCTCCCTGTTTATTTTCCCCATTCTCCCCCTCTCCCTGTTATTTTCCCCATTCTCTCCCCTCTCTCCCTGTTTATTTTCCCCATTCTCTCCCCTCTCCCTGTTTATTTTCCCCATTCTCTCCCCCTCTCTCCCTGTTTATTTTCCCCATTCTCTCCCCCTCTCTCTCCTGTTTATTTTCCCCATTCTCTCCCTCTCTCCCTGTTATTTTCCCCATTCTCTCCCCTCTCTCCCTCTCTATTTCCCATTCTCTCCCCCTCTCTCCCTGTTTATTTTCCCCATTCTCTCCCCCTCTCTCCCTGTTTATTTTCCCATTCTCTCCCCCCTCTCTCCCTGTTTATTTTCCCCATTCTCTCCCCTCTCTCCTGTTTATTTTCCCCATTCTCCCCCTCCTCCCTGTTTATTTTCCCCATTCTCTCCCTCTCTCTCCTGTTTATTTTCCCCATTCTCTCCCCTCTCTCTCCCTGTTTATTTTCCCCATTCTCTCCCCTCTCTCCCTGTTATTTTCCCCATTCTCTCCCTCTCTCCCTGTTTATTTTCCCCATTCTCTCCTCCCTGTTTATTTTCCCATCTCTCTCCCTCTCTCTCCTGTTTATTTTCCCATTCTCCCCCTCTCCCTGTTTATTTTCCCCATTCTCTCTCCCCCTCTCCCTGTTTATTTTCCCATTCTCTCTCCCTCTCTCTCCTGTTTATTTTCCCCATTCTCCCCCTCTCTCCTGTTTATTTTCCCCATTCTCTCTCCTCTCTCTCCCTGTTTATTTTCCCCATTCTCCCCCCTCTCCCTGTTTATTTTCCCCATTCTCTCTCCCCCTCTCTCCCTGTTATTTTCCCCATTCTCCCCCTCTCCCTGTTTATTTTCCCCATTCTCTCCCCCTCTCTCCCTGTTTATTTTCCCCATTCTCTCCCCCTCTCCCTGTTTATTTCCCCATTCTCTCCCCCTCTCTCCCTGTTTATTTTCCCCATTCTCTCCCCCCTCTCTCCCTGTTTATTTTCCCCATTCTCCTCCTCTCTCCCTGTTTATTTTCCCATTCTCTCCCTCTCTCCCTGTTTATTTTCCCCATTCTCTCCCTCTCTCCCTGTTTATTTTCCCCATTCTCTCCCCCTCTCTCCTGTTTTATTTTCCCCATTCTCTCCCCCTCTCTCCCTGTTTATTTTCCCCATTCTCCCCCTCTCTCCCTGTTTATTTTCCCCATTCTCCCCCCTCTCTCCCGTTTATTTTCCCCATTCGCCCCCCTCTCTCCCTGTTTATTTTCCCCATTCTCTCCTCTCTCCCTGTTTATTTTCCCCATTCTCTCCCCTCTCCCTGTTTATTTTCCCCATTCTCTCCCCCTCTCTCTCCCTGTTTATTTTCCCCATTCTCTCCCTCTCTCCCTGTTTATTTTCCCCATTCTCTCCCCCTCTCTCCCTGTTTATTTTCCCATTCTCTCCCCCCTCTCTCCCTGTTTATTTTCCCCATTCTCTCCCCCTCTCTCCCTGTTTATTTTCCCCATTCTCTCCCCTCTCTCCCTGTTTATTTTCCCCATTCTCTCCATCTCTCCCTGTTTATTTTCCCCATTCTCCCCTCTCTCTCCCTGTTTATTTTCCCCATTCTCTCCCCCCTCTCTCTCCCTGTTTATTTTCCCATTCTCTCTCCCCCTCTCCTGTTTATTTTCCCCATTCTCTCTCCCCTCTCCCTGTTTATTTCCCCATTCTCTCCCCTCTCTCTCCTGTTTATTTTCCCCATTCTCTCCCCCTCTCTCTCTGTTTATTTTCCCCATTCTCTCCCCCTCTCTCCCTGTTTATTTTCCCCATTCTCTCCCCCTCTCTCTCCCTGTTTATTTTCCCCATTCTCTCCCCCTCTCTCCCTGTTTATTTTCCCCCATTCTCTCCCCCTCTCTCCCTGTTTATTTTCCCCATTCCCTCCCCTCTCTCTCCCTGTTTATTTTCCCCATTCTCTCCCCCCTCTCTCCCTGTTTATTTTCCCCATTCCTCCCCCTCTCTCTCCCTGTTTATTTCCCCATTCTCTCTCCCCTCTCTCCCTGTTTATTTTCCCCATTCTCTCCCCCTCTCTCCCTGTTTATTTTCCCCATTCTCTCCCCTCTCTCCCTGTTTATTTTCCCCATTCTCTCCCCCCTCTCCCTGTTTATTTTCCCCATTCTCTCCCCTCTCTCCCTGTTTATTTTCCCCATTCTCCCCCTCTCTCTCCCTGTTTATTTTCCCCATTCCTCCCCTCTCTCTCCCTGTTTATTTTCCCCATTCTCTCCCTCCTCTCTCCCTGTTTATTTTCCCCATTCTCTCCCTCTCTCTCCCTGTTTATTTTCCCCATTCTCTCCCCCTCTCCCTGTTTATTTTCCCCATTCTCTCCCTCTCTCTCCCTGTTTATTTTCCCCATTCTCCCCCCTCTCCCCTGTTATTTTCCCATTCTCCCCCCCTCTCCCTGTTATTTTCCCCATTCTCTCCCCTCTCTCCTGTTTATTTTCCCCATTCTCTCTCCCTCTCTCCCTGTTTATTTTCCCCATTCTCTCCCCTCTCTCCTGTTTATTTTCCCCATTCCCTCCCTCTCTCCTGTTTATTTTCCCATTCTCTCCCTCTCTCTCCTGTTTATTTTCCCCATTCTCTCCCCTCTCTCTCCCTGTTTATTTTCCCCATTCTCCCCCCTCTCTCCCTGTTTATTTTCCCATTCTCTCCCCCCTCTCTCCCTGTTTATTTTCCCCATTCTCTCCCTCTCTCTCCCTGTTTATTTTCCCCATTCTCTCCCCCTCTCTCTCCTGTTTATTTTCCCCATTCTCTCCCCCTCTCTCCCTGTTTATTTTCCCCATTCTCTCCCTCTCTCTCCCTGTTTATTTTCCCCATTCTCTCCCCCTCTCTCCCTGTTTATTTTCCCATTCTCTCCCTCTCTCTCCCTGTTTATTTTCCCCATTCTCTCCCTCTCTCTCCTGTTTATTTTCCCCATTCTCTCCCCCTCTCTCTCTGTTTATTTTCCCCATTCTCTCCCTGTTTATTTCCCCATTCTCTCCCCTCTCTCCCTGTTTATTTTCCCCATTCTCTCCCTCTCTCTCCTGTTTATTTTCCCCATTCTCCCCCTCTCTCCCTGTTTATTTTCCCCATTCTCTCCCCCTCTCTCCCTGTTTATTTTCCCCATTCTCTCCCCCCTCTCTCCCTGTTTATTTTCCCCATTCTCTCCCCCTCTCTCCCTGTTTATTTTCCCCATTCTCTCCCCTCTCTCCCTGTTTATTTTCCCCATTCTCTCCCCCTCTCTCCTGTTTATTTTCCCATTCTCTCTCCCCCCTCTCTCCCTGTTTATTTTCCCCATTCTCTCCCCCTCTCCCTGTTTATTTTCCCCATTCTCTCCCCTCTCTCCCTGTTTATTTTCCCCATTCTCTCCCCCCTCTCCCTGTTTATTTTCCCCATTCTCTCTCCCCCTCTCTCCCTGTTTATTTTCCCCATTCTCTCCCCCTCTCCCTGTTTATTTTCCCCATTCTCTCCCCTCTCTCCCTGTTTATTTCCCATTCTCTCCCCCCTCTCCCTGTTTATTTTCCCCATTCTCTCTCCCCTCTCTCCCTGTTTATTTTCCCCATTCTCTCCCCTCTCTCCTGTTTATTTTCCCCATTCTCTCCCCCCCTCTCCCTGTTTATTTTCCCCATTCTCTCTCCCCCCTCTCTCCCTGTTATTTTCCCCATTCTCCCCCCTCTCTCCCTGTTATTTCCCCATTCTCTCCCTCTCTCCGTTTATTTTCCCATTCTCTCCCCCTCTCTCCCTGTTTATTTTCCCCATTCTCTCCCCCTCTCTCCCTGTTTATTTTCCCCATTCTCTCCCCCTCTCTCTCCCTGTTTATTTTCCCCATTCTCTACCCCTCTCTCCCTGTTTATTTTCCCATTCTCTCCCTCTCTCCTGTTATTTTCCCCATTCTCCCCCTCTCTCCCTGTTTATTTTCCCCATTCTCTCCCTCTCACCCTGTTTATTTTCCCCATTCTCTCCCTCTCTCCTGTTTATTTTCCCCATTCTCTCCCCCTCTCTCTCTCTGTTATTTTCCCCATTCTCTCCCCTCTCTCCTGTTTATTTCCCCATTCTCTCCCCCTCTCTCCCTGTTTATTTTCCCCATTCGCCCTCCCTCTCTCCCTGTTTATTTTCCCCATTCTCTCCCCCTCTCTCCCAGTTTATTTTCCCCATTCTCTCCCCCTCTCCCTGTTTATTTTCCCCATTCTCTCCCCCTCTCTCTCTGTTTATTTTCCCCATTCGCCCCTCTCTCTCCCTGTTTATTTTCCCATTCTCTCCCCTCTCCCTGTTTATTTTCCCCATTCTCTCCCCTCTCCCTGTTTATTTTCCCCATTCTCTCCCCCTCTCTCCCTGTTTATTTTCCCATTCTCTCCCCCTCTCCCTGTTTATTTTCCCCATTCTCTCCCTCTCTCCCTGTTTATTTTCCCCATTCTCTCCCCCTCTCTCCTGTTTATTTTCCCCATTCTCCCCCCTCTCTCCCTGTTTATTTTGCCCATTCTCTCCCCCTCTCTCCCTGTTTATTTTCCCCATTCGCCCTCCTCTCTCCCTGTTATTTTCCCCATTCTCTCCCCCTCTCCCTGTTTATTTCCCCATTCTCTCCCCCTCTCCCTGTTTATTTCCCCATTCGCCCCCCCTCTCTCCCTGTTTATTTTCCCCATTCTCTCCCCTCTCTCCCTGTTTATTTTCCCCATTCGCCCTCCTCTCTCCCTGTTATTTTCCCCATTCTCTCCCCCTCTCCCTGTTTATTTTCCCCATTCTCTCCCCCTCTCCCTGTTTATTTTCCCCATTCTCTCCCCCTCTCTCCCTGTTTATTTTCCCCATTCTCTCCCCCTCTCCCTGTTTATTTTCCCCATTCTCTCCCCCTCTCTCCCTGTTTATTTTCCCATTCTCTCCCCCCTCTCTCCCTGTTTATTTTCCCCATTCTCTCCCCCTCTCTCCCTGTTTATTTTCTCCATTCCCTCCCCCTCTCTCCCCTGTTTATTTTCCCCATTCTCTCCCCTCTCTCCCTGTTTATTTTCCCCATTCTCTCCCCCTCTCCGTTTATTTTCCCCATTCTCTCCCCTCTCCCTGTTTATTTTCCCATTCTCCCCCCCCTCTCTCCCTGTTTATTTTCCCCATTCTCTCCCCCTCTCTCCCTGTTTATTTTCCCCATTCTCCCTCTCTCTCCCTGTTTATTTTCCCCATTCTCTCCCTCTCTCCCTGTTTATTTCCCCCATTCTCTCCCCCTCTCTCCCTGTTTATTTTCCCCATTCTCCCCCTCTCTCCCTGTTTATTTTCCCCATTCTCCCTCTCTCTCCCTGTTATTTTCCCCATTCTCTCCCCCTCTCTCCCTGTTTATTTTCCCATTCTCTCTCTCTCTCTCTGTTTATTTTCCCCATTCTCTCCCTCTCTCTCTCTGTTTATTTTCCCCATTCCCTCCCCTCTCTCTCCCTGTTTATTTTCCCCATTCTCTCCCCTCTCTCTCCCTGTTTATTTTCCCCATTCTCTCCCCTCTCTCCCTGTTTATTTCCCCATTCTCTCCCTCTCTCTCCCTGTTTATTTTCCCCATTCTCTCCCCCTCTCTCTCTGTTTATTTTCCCCATTCTCTCCCTCTCTCTCCCTGTTTATTTTCCCCATTCTCTCCCTCTCTCTCTGTTTATTTTCCCCATTCCCTCCCCCTCTCTCTCCCTGTTTATTTTCCCCATTCTCTCCCTCTCTCTCCCTGTTTATTTTCCCCATTTCTCTCCCCCTCTCTCCGTTTATTTTCCCCATTCTCCCTCTCTCTCCCTGTTTATTTTCCCCATTCTCCCTCTCTCTCCCTGTTTATTTTTCCCCATTCTCTCCCTCTCTCCCTGTTTATTTTCCCCATTCTCTCCCTGTTTATTTTCCCCATTCTCCCCCTCTCTCCCTGTTTATTTTCCCCATTCTCCCTCTCTCTCCCTGTTTATTTTCCCCATTCTCTCCCCCTCTCTCCCTGTTTATTTTCCCATTCTCTCTCTCTCTGTTTATTTTCCCCATTCTCTCCCTCTCTCTCTCTGTTTATTTACCCCATTCCCTCCCCCTCTCTCTCCCTGTTTATTTTTCCCCATTCTCCCTCTCTCTCCCTGTTTATTTTCCCCATTCTCTCCCCCTCTCTCCCTGTTTATTTTCCCCATTCTCTCTCTCTCTCTCTGTTTATTTTCCCCATTCTCTCCCCTCTCTCTGTTTATTTTCCCCATTCTCTCCCCCCTCTCTCCCTGTTTATTTTCCCATTCCCTCCCCCTCTCTCTCTGTTATTTTCCCCATTCCCTCCCCCTCTCTCCCTGTTTATTTTCCCATTCCCTCCCCTCTCTCCCTGTTTATTTTCCCATTCTCTCCCCCTCTCTCCCTGTTCATTTTCCCCATTCTCTCCCCCCTCTCTCCCTGTTTATTTTCCCCATTCCCTCCCCCTCTCTCTCTGTTTATTTTCCCCATTCCCTCCCCCTCTCTCCCTGTTTATTTTCCCCATTCTCTCCCCCTCTCTCCCTGTTTATTTTCCCCATTCTCTCCCCCCTCTCTCTCTGTTTATTTTCCCCATTCTCTCCCCCCTCTCTCCCTGTTTATTTTCCCCATTCCCTCCCCCTCCCTCTCTGTTTATTTTCCCCATTCCCTCCCCCTCTCTCTCCCTGTTTATTTTCCCCATTCTCTCTCCCCCTCTCTCCCTGTTTATTTCCCCATTCTCTCCCACCCTCTCCCTGTTTATTTTTCCCCATTCTCCCCCCTCTCTCCCTGTTTATTTTCCCATTCCCTCCCCCTCTCTCCTGTTTATTTTCCCCATTCTCTCTCCCCCTCTCTCCCTGTTTATTTTCCACATTCTCTCCGCCCTCTCCCTGTTTATTTTCCCATTCTCCCCCCTCTCTCCCTGTTTATTTCCCCATTCTCTCCCCTCTCTCTCCCTGTTTATTTTCCCCATTCTCTCCCCTCTCTCTCCCTGTTTATTTTCCCCATTCTCTCCCCTCTCTCCCTGTTTATTTTCCCCATTCTCTCCCCTCTCTCTCCCTGTTTATTTTCCCCATTCTCTCCCCCTCTCTCCCTGTTTATTTTCCCCATTCCCTCCCCCTCTCTCTCCCTGTTTATTTTCCCCATTCTCTCCCCTCTCTCCTGTTTATTTTCCCCATTCTCTCCTCTCTCCTGTTATTTTCCCCATTCTCTCTCCCTCTCTCTCCCTGTTTATTTTCCCCATTCTCTCCCCCCTCTCCCTGTTTATTTTCCCCATTCTCTCCCCCTCTCTCCCTGTTTATTTTCCCCATTCTCTCCCCCTCTCTCTCTGTTTATTTTCCCCATTCTCTCCCCTCTCTCTCCCTGTTTATTTTCCCCATTCTCTCCCCCTCTCTCCCTGTTTATTTTCCCCATTCTCTCCCCCTCTCTCCCTGTTTATTTTCCCCATTCTCTCCCTCTCTCTCTCTGTTTATTTTCCCCATTCTCTCCCCTCTCTCCCGTTTATTTTCCCCATTCCCTCCCCCTCTCTCCCTGTTTATTTTCCCATTCTCTCCCCCTCTCTCCCTGTTTATTTTCCCCATTCTCTCCCTCTCTCTCCCTGTTTATTTTCCCCATTCTCTCCCTCTCTCTCCTGTTTATTTTCCCCATTCTCTCCCTGTTTATTTTCCCCATTCTCTCCCCCTCTCTCCCTGTTTATTTTCCCCATTCTCTCCCCCTCTCTCCCTGTTTATTTTCCCATTCTCTCCCCCTCTCTCCTGTTTATTTCCCATTCTCCCCCTCTCTCCCTGTTTATTTTCCCCATTCTCTCCCCCTCTCTCCCTGTTTATTTTCCCCATTCTCTCCCCCTCTCTCCCTGTTTATTTTCCCCATTCTCTCCCCCTCTCTCCCTGTTTATTTTCCCCATTCTCCCCCTCTCTCCCTGTTTATTTTCCCCATTCTCTTCCCCCTCTCTCTCCCTGTTATTTTCCCCATTCTCTCCCTGTTTATTTTCCCCATTCTCTCCCCTCTCTCCCTGTTTATTTCCCCATTCTCTCTCCCTCTCTCCCTGTTTATTTTCCCCATTCTCTCCCCTCTCTCTCTGTTTATTTTCCCATTCTCTCCCCCTCTCTCCCTGTTTATTTTCCCCATTCTCTCCCCCTCTCTCCCTGTTTATTTTCCCCATTCTCTCCCCTCTCTCTCTCTGTTTATTTTCCCCATTCTCTCCCTCTCTCTGTTTATTTTCCCCATTCTCTCTCCCCCTCTCTCCCTGTTTATTTTCCCCATTCTCTCCCCCTCTCTCCCTGTTTATTTTCCCCATTCTCTCCCCCTCTCTCCCTGTTTATTTTCCCCATTCTCTCTCCCCCTCTCTCCCTGTTTATTTTCCCCATTCTCTCCCCCTCTCTCCCTGTTTATTTTCCCATTCTCTCCCCCTCTCTCCTGTTATTTTCCCCATTCTCTCCCCCTCTCTCCCTGTTTATTTTCCCCATTCTCTCCCCCTCTCTCCCTGTTTATTTTCCCCATTCTCTCTCCCTCCTCTCTCCCTGTTTATTTTCCCCATTCTCTCCCCCTCTCCCTGTTTATTTTCCCCATTCTCTCCCCCTCTCTCCCTGTTTATTTTCCCCATTCTCTCCCCTCTCCCTGTTATTTTCCCCATTCTCTCCCCCCTCTCCCTGTTTATTTCCCCATTCTCCCCCCTCTCTCCCTGTTTATTTTCCCCATTCTCTCCCCTCTCTCCCTGTTTATTTTCCCCATTCTCTCCCCCTCTCTCCCTGTTTATTTTCCCCATTCTCTCCCTCTCTCCCTGTTTATTTTCCCCATTCTCTCTCCCTCTCTCTCCCTGTTTATTTTCCCCATTCTCTCTCCCCCTCTCCCTGTTTATTTTCCCCATTCTCTCCCCCTCTCTCCCTGTTTATTTCCCCATTCTCTCCCCCTCTCTCCCTGTTTATTTTCCCCATTCTCTCCCCTCTCTCCCTGTTTATTTCCCCATTCTCTCTCCCTCTCTCTCCCTGTTTATTTTCCCCATTCTCTCCCCCCTCTCTCCCTGTTTATTTTCCCCATTCTCTCCCCCTCTCTCCCTGTTTATTTTCCCCATTCTCTCCCCCTCTCTCCCTGTTTATTTTCCCCATTCTCTCCCTCTCTCCCTGTTTATTTTCCCCATTCTCTCTCCCTCTCTCTCCCTGTTTATTTTCCCCATTCTCTCCCCCCTCTCTCCCTGTTTATTTTCCCCATTCGCTCCCCCTCTCTCCCTGTTTATTTTCCCCATTCTCTCCCCTCTCTCCCTGTTTATTTTCCCCATTCTCTCTCCCTCTCTCCCTGTTTATTTTCCCATTCTCTCCCCCCCTCTCCCTGTTTATTTTCCCCATTCTCTCCCCTCTCTCCCTGTTTATTTTCCCCATTCTCTCCCCCCTCTCTCCCTGTTTATTTTCCCCATTCTCCCCCCCTCTCACCCTGTTTATTTTCCCCATTCTCTCCCCCTCTCTCCCTGTTTATTTTCCCCATTCTCTCCCCCCTCTCTCCCTGTTTATTTTCCCCATTCTCTCCCCCTCTCTCCCTGTTTATTTTCCCCATTCTCTCCCCTCTCTCCCTGTTTATTTTCCCCATTCTCTCCCCCTCTCTCCCTGTTTATTTTCCCCATTCTCTCCCCCTCTCTCCCTGTTTATTTTCCCCATTCTCCTCCCCCCTCTCTCCCTGTTTATTTTCCCCATTCTCCCCCTCTCTCCCTGTTTATTTTCCCCATTCTCTCCCCTCTCTCCCTGTTTATTTTCCCCATTCTCTCCCTCTCTCCCTGTTTATTTTCCCCATTCTCTCCCCCTCTCCCTGTTTATTTTCCCCATTCTCTCCCCCTCTCCCTGTTTATTTTCCCCATTCTCTCCCCCTCTCTCCCTGTTTATTTTCCCCATTCTCTCCCCTCTCTCCCTGTTTATTTTCCCCATTCTCCCCCCCTCTCTCCCTGTTTATTTTCCCCATTCTCCTCCCCTCTCTCCCTGTTTATTTTCCCCATTCGCCCTCCTCTCTCCCTGTTTATTTTCCCCATTCTCTCCCCCTCTCCCTGTTTATTTTCCCCATTCTCTCCCCCTCTCCCTGTTTATTTTCCCATTCTCTCCCCCTCTCTCCCTGTTTATTTTCCCCATTCTCTCCCCCTCTCCCTGTTTATTTTCCCCATTCTCTCCCCCTCTCCCTGTTATTTTCCCATTCTCTCCCCCTCTCCTGTTTATTTCCCCATTCTCTCCCGCTCTCCCTGTTTATTTTCCCCATTCTCCCCTCTCTCTCCCTGTTTATTTTCCCCATTCTCTCCCCCTCTCTCTCTGTTTATTTTCCCCATTCTCTCCCCCTCTCCCTGTTTATTTTCCCCATTCTCTCCCCCTCTCCTCCCTGTTTATTTTCCCCATCTCCCCCCCTCTCTCCCTGTTTATTTTCCCCATTCTCTCCCCCTCCCCTCTCTCCCTGTTTATTTTCCCCATTCGCCCTCCTCTCTCCCTGTTTATTTTCCCCATTCTCTCCCCCTCTCCCTGTTTATTTCCCATTCTCTCCCCCTCTCCCTGTTTATTTTCCCCATTCTCCCCCCCTCTCTCCCTGTTTATTTTCCCCATTCTCTCCCCCTCTCTCCCTGTTTATTTTCCCCATTCTCTCCCCCTCTCTCTCTGTTATTTTCCCCATTCTCTCCCCCCTCTCTCCCTGTTTATTTTCCCCATTCTCCCCCCCTCTCTCCCTGTTTATTTTCCCCATTCTCTCCCCCTCTCTCCCTGTTTATTTCCCCATTCTCACCCCTCTCTCTCCGTTTATTTTCCCCATTCGCCCTCCTCTCTCCCTGTTTATTTTCCCCATTCTCTCCCCCCTCTCCCTGTTTATTTTCCCCATTCTCTCCCCCTCTCCCTGTTTATTTTCCCCATTCTCTCCCCCTCTCTCCCTGTTTATTTTCCCCATTCTCTCCCCCTCTCCCTGTTTATTTTCCCCATTCTCTCCCCCTCTCACCCTGTTTATTTTCCCCATTCTCCCCCCCTCTCTCCCTGTTTATTTCCCCATTCTCTCCCCCTCTCTCCCTGTTTATTTTCCCCATTCTCCCCCCTCTCTCCCTGTTTATTTTCCCCATTCTCTCCCCCTCTCTCCCTGTTTATTTTCCCCATTCTCTCCCCTCTCCCGTTTTTTTCCCATTCTCTCCCCTCTCTCCCTGTTTATTTTCCCCATTCTCTCCCCCCTCTCTCCCTGTTTATTTTCCCCATTCTCTCCCCCTCTCTCCCTGTTTATTTTCCCCATTCTCTCCCCCTCTCTCCCTGTTTATTTTCCCCATTCTCCCCCCCTCTCTCCCTGTTTATTTTCCCCATTCTCTCCCCCTCTCTCCCTGTTTATTTTCCCCATTCTCTCCCCCTCTCTCCCTGTTTATTTTCCCCATTCTCCCCCCTCTCTCCCTGTTTATTTTCCCCATTCTCTCCCCCCTCTCTCCCTGTTTATTTTCCCCATTCTCCCCCCTCTCTCCCTGTTTATTTTCCCCATTCTCTCCCCCCCTCTCTCCCTGTTTATTTTCCCCATTCTCTCCCCCTCTCTCCCTGTTTATTTTCCCCATTCTCTCCCCCTCTCTCCCTGTTTATTTTCCCCATTCTCCCCCCTCTCTCTCCTGTTTATTTTCCCCATTCTCTCCCCCTCTCTCCCTGTTTATTTTCCCCATTCTCTCCCCCCTCTCTCCCTGTTTATTTTCCCCATTCTCCCCCCTCTCTCCCTGTTTATTTTCCCCATTCTCTCCCCCTCTCTCCCTGTTTATTTTCCCCATTCTCTCCCCTCTCTCCCTGTTTATTTTCCCCATTCTCCCCCCTCTCTCCCTGTTTATTTTCCCCATTCTCTCCCCCTCTCTCTCCTGTTTATTTTCCCCATTCTCTCTCCCCCTCTCTCCGTTTATTTTCCCCATTCTCTCCCCCTCTCTCCCTGTTTATTTTCCCCATTCTCTCCCCCTCTCTCCCTGTTTATTTTCCCCATTCTCTCCCCCTCTCTCCCTGTTTATTTTCCCCATTCTCTCCCCCTCTCTCCCTGTTTATTTTCCCCATTCTCCCCCCTCTCTCCCTGTTTATTTTCCCCATTCTCTCCCCCTCTCTCCCTGTTTATTTTCCCCATTCTCCCCCCCCTCTCTCCCTGTTTATTTTCCCCATTCTCTCCCCTCTCTCTCCCTGTTTATTTTCCCCATTCTCTCCCCCTCTCTCCCTGTTTATTTTCCCCATTCTCTCCCCCTCTCTCCCTGTTTATTTTCCCCATTCTCCCCCTCTCTCCCTGTTTATTTTCCCCATTCTCTCCCCTCTCTCCCTGTTTATTTTCCCCATTCTCTCCCTCTCTCCCTGTTTATTTTCCCCATTCTCTCCCCCTCTCTCCCTGTTTATTTTCCCCATTCTCTCCCTCTCTCCCTGTTTATTTTCCCCATTCTCTCCCCTCTCTCCCTGTTTATTTTCCCCATTCTCCCCCCCTCTCTCCCTGTTTATTTTCCCCATTCTCTCCCTCTCTCCCTGTTTATTTTCCCCATTCTCTCCCCCCTCTCTCCCTGTTTATTTTCCCCATTCTCTCCCCCCTCTCTCCCTGTTTATTTTCCCCATTCTCTCCCCCTCTCTCCCTGTTTATTTTCCCATTCTCTCCCCCTCTCTCCCTGTTTATTTTCCCCATTCTCTCCCCTCTCTCCCTGTTTATTTTCCCCATTCTCTCCCCCTCTCTCCTGTTTATTTTCCCCATTCTCTCCCTCTCTCCCTGTTTATTTTCCCCATTCTCTCCCCCTCTCTCCCTGTTTATTTTCCCCATTCTCTCCCCCTCTCTCCCTGTTTATTTTCCCCATTCTACCCTCTCTCCCTGTTTATTTTTCCCCATTCTACCCCTCTCTCCCTGTTTATTTTCCCCATTCTCTCCCTCTCTCTCTCCCTGTTTATTTTCCCCATTCTCTCCCCCTCTCTCTCCTGTTTATTTTCCCCATTCTCTCCCCCTCTCTCCCTGTTTATTTCCCCATTCTACCCCTCTCTCCCCTGTTTATTTTCCCCATTCTCTCCCTCTCTCCCTGTTTATTTTCCCCATTCTCCCCCTCTCTCCCTGTTTATTTCCCCATTCTCTCCCTCTCTCCCTGTTTATTTTCCCCATTCTCCCCCTCTCCCTGTTTATTTTCCCCCATTCTCTCTCCCCCTCTCTTCCTGTTTATTTTCCCCATTCTCTCCCCTCTCTCTCCCTGTTTATTTTCCCCATTCTCTCCCCCCTCTCTCCTGTTTATTTTCCCCATTCTCCCCCCTCTCTCCCTGTTTATTTTCCCCATTCTCTCCCCCCTCTCCTCCCTGTTTATTTTCCCCATTCTCTCCCCCTCTCTCCCTGTTTATTTTCCCCATTCTCTCCCCTCTCTCCCTGTTTATTTTCCATTCTCTCCCTCTTTCTCTCTGTGTTTATTTTCCCCATTCCCTCCCCCTCTCTCTCCCTGTTTATTTTCCCCATTCTCTCCCCTCTCTCCCCTGTTTATTTTCCCCATTCTCCCCCTCTCTCCCTGTTTATTTTCCCCATTCTCTCCATCTCTCCGTTTATTTTCCCCATTCTCTCCCTCTCTCCCTGTTTATTTTCCCCATTCCTCCCCCTCTCTCTCCCTGTTTATTTTCCCCATTCTCTCCCCCTCTCTCCCTGTTTATTTTCCCCATTCTCTCCCCTCTCTCCCTGTTTATTTTCCCCATTCTCCCCCTCTCTCCCTGTTTATTTTCCCATTCTCTCCCCCTCTCTCCCTGTTTATTTTCCCCATTCTCTCCCCCTCTCTCCCTGTTTATTTTCCCCATTCTCTCCCCCTCTCTTCCTGTTTATTTTCCCCATTCTCTCCCCCTCTCTCCCTGTTTATTTTCCCCATTCTCTCCCTCTCTCTCCCTGTTTATTTTCCCCATTCTCTCCCCCTCTCTCCCTGTTTATTTTCCCCCATTCTCTCCCCCCTCTCTCTCCCTGTTTATTTTCCCCATTCTCTCCCCCTCTCTCCCTGTTTATTTTCCCCATTCTCTCCCTCTCTCTCCCTGTTTATTTTCCCCCATTCTCCCCCTCTCTCTCCTGTTTATTTTCCCCATTCTCTCCCTCTCTCCCTGTTTATTTTCCCCATTCTCTCCCTCTCTCTCCCTGTTTATTTTCCCATTCTCTCCCCCTCTCTCCTGTTTATTTTCCCCATTCTCTCCTCTCTCTCCCTGTTTATTTTCCCCATTCTCTCTCCCCCTCTCTCTCCCTGTTTATTTTCCCCATTCTCCCCCTCTCTCTCCCTGTTTATTTTCCCCATTCTCTCTCCCCCTCTCTCTCCCTGTTTATTTTCCCCATTCTCCCCCTCTCTCCCTGTTTATTTTCCCCATTCTCTCCCTCTCTCCCTGTTTATTTTCCCCATTCTCTCCCCCTCTCTCTGTTTATTTTCCCCATTCTCTCCCTCTCTCCCTGTTTATTTTCCCCATTCTCTCCCCCCTTCTCCCCCTGTTTATTTTCCCCATTCTCTCCCCCTCTCTCCCTGTTTATTTTCCCCATTCTCTCCCTCTCTCCCTGTTTATTTCCCATTCTCTCCCTCTCTCCCTGTTTATTTTCCCCATTCTCTCCCCCTCTCCCCCTGTTTATTTTCCCCATTCTCTCCCTCTCTCCCTGTTTATTTTCCCATTCTCTCCCTCTCTCCCTGTTTATTTTCCCCATTCTCTCCCCCCCTCTCTCCCTGTTTATTTTCCCCATTCTCTCCCTCTCTCCCTGTTTATTTTCCCCATTCTCTCCCCCTCTCTCTCCCTGTTTATTTTCCCCATTCTCTCCCCTCTCTCTCCCTGTTTATTTTCCCCATTCTCTCCCCCTCTCTCTCCCTGTTTATTTTCCCCATTCTCTCCCTCTCTCCCTGTTTTATTTTCCCCATTCTCTCCCTCTCTCCCTGTTTATTTTCCCCATTCTCTCCCCCCTCTCCCCCTGTTTATTTTCCCCATTCTCTCCCTCTCTCCCTGTTTATTTTCCCCATTCTCTCCCTCTCTCCCTGTTTATTTTCCCCATTCTCTCCCCCCTCTCCCCCTGTTTATTTTCCCCATTCTCTCCCTCTCTCCCTGTTTATTTTCCCCATTCTCTCCCTCTCTCCCTGTTTATTTTCCCCATTCTCTCCCCCCTCTCTCCCTGTTTATTTTCCCCATTCTCTCCCCTCTCTCCCTGTTTATTTTCCCCATTCTCTCCCCCTCTCTCTCCCTGTTTATTTTCCCCATTCTCTCCCCTCTCTCTCCCTGTTTATTTTCCCCATTCTCTCCCCCTCTCTCTCCCTGTTTATTTTCCCCATTCTCTCCCTCTCTCTCCCTGTTTATTTTCCCCATTCTCTCCCCCCCTCTCCCTGTTTATTTTCCCCATTCTCTCCCTCTCTCCCTGTTTATTTTCCCCATTCTCTCCCTCTCTCCCTGTTTATTTTCCCCATTCTCTCCCCCTCTCTCTCCCTGTTTATTTTCCCCATTCTCTCCCCCTCTCTCCCTGTTTATTTTCCCCATTCTCTCCCCCTCTCTCCCTGTTTATTTTCCCCATTCTCCCCCCTCTCTCTCTCTGTTTATTTTCCCCATTCTCTCCCCCTCTCTCCCTGTTTATTTTCCCCATTCTCCCCCCTCTCTCTCTCTGTTTATTTTCCCCATTCTCTCCCCCCTCTCTCTCCCTGTTTATTTTCCCCATTCTCTCCCCCTCTCTCCCTGTTTATTTTCCCCATTCTCTCCCCCCTCTCTCTCCCTGTTTATTTTCCCCATTCTCTCCCCCTCTCTCTCTGTTTATTTTCCCCATTCTCTCCCTCTCTCCCTGTTTATTTTCCCCATTCTCTCTCCCTCTCTCCCTGTTTATTTTCCCCATTCTCTCCCCTCTCTCCCTGTTTATTTTCCCCATTCTCTCTCCCTCTCTCCCTGTTTATTTTCCCCATTCTCTCCCCCTCTCTCCCTGTTTATTTTCCCCATTCTCTCCCCCTCTCTCCCTGTTTATTTTCCCCATTCTCTCCCCCCTCTCTCTCCCTGTTTATTTTCCCCATTCTCTCCCCCTCTCTCCCTGTTTATTTTCCCCATTCTCTCCCCTCTCTCCCTGTTTATTTTCCCCATTCTCTCCCCCTCTCTCCCTGTTTATTTTCCCCATTCTCTCCCCCCTCTCTCCCTGTTTATTTTCCCCATTCTCTCCCCCTCTCTCTCTCTGTTTATTTTCCCCATTCTCTCCCCCTCTCTCCCTGTTTATTTTCCCCATTCTCCCTCTCTCTCTCTCTGTTTATTTTCCCCATTCTCTCCCTCTCTCTCCGTTTATTTTCCCCATTCTCTCCCCCTCTCTCCTGTTTATTTTCCCCATTCTCTCCCCCCTCTCCCCCTGTTTATTTTCCCCATTCTCTCCCTCTCTCCCTGTTTATTTTCCCCATTCTCTCCCTCTCTCTCCCTGTTTATTTTCCCCATTCTCTCCCCCCTCTCTCCCTGTTTATTTTCCCCATTCTCTCCCTCTCTCCCTGTTTATTTTCCCCATTCTCTCCCCCTCTCTCTCCCTGTTTATTTTCCCCATTCTCTCCCCTCTCTCTCCCTGTTTATTTTCCCCATTCTCTCCCCCTCTCTCTCCCTGTTTATTTTCCCCATTCTCTCCCCCTCTCTCCCTGTTTATTTTCCCCATTCTCTCCCCCTCTCTCCCTGTTTATTTTCCCCATTCTCCCCCCTCTCTCTCTCTGTTTATTTTCCCCATTCTCTCCCCCTCTCTCCCTGTTTATTTTCCCCATTCTCTCCCCCTCTCTCCCTGTTTATTTTCCCCATTCTCTCCCCCCTCTCTCTCCCTGTTTATTTTCCCCATTCTCTCCCTCTCTCTCCCTGTTTATTTTCCCCATTCTCTCCCCCTCTCTCCCTGTTTATTTTCCCCATTCTCTCCCCCTCTCTCCCTGTTTATTTTCCCCATTCTCTCCCCCTCTCTCTCCCTGTTTATTTTCCCCATTCTCTCCCCCTCTCTCCCTGTTTATTTTCCCCATTCTCTCCCCCTCTCTCCCTGTTTATTTTCCCCATTCTCTCCCCCTCTCTCCCTGTTTATTTTCCCCATTCTCTCCCCCCTCTCTCTCCCTGTTTATTTTCCCCATTCTCTCCCCCTCTCTCCCTGTTTATTTTCCCCATTCTCTCCCCTCTCTCCCTGTTTATTTTCCCCATTCTCTCCCCCTCTCTCTCTGTTTATTTTCCCCATTCTCTCCCTCTCTCTCCCTGTTTATTTTCCCCATTCTCTCCCCCTCTCTCCCTGTTTATTTTCCCCATTCTCTCCCCTCTCTCTCCCTGTTTATTTTCCCCATTCTCTCCCCTCTCTCCCTGTTTATTTTCCCCATTCTCTCCCCCCTCTCTCCCTGTTTATTTTCCCCATTCTCTCCCCCCTCTCTCCCTGTTTATTTTCCCCATTCTCTCCCCCTCTCTCCCTGTTTATTTTCCCCATTCTCTCCCCCTCTCTCCCTGTTTATTTTCCCCATTCTCTCCCCCTCTCTCCCTGTTTATTTTCCCCATTCTCTCCCCCTCTCTCCCTGTTTATTTTCCCCATTCTCCCCCCTCTCTCTCTCTGTTTATTTTCCCCATTCTCTCCCCCTCTCTCCCTGTTTATTTTCCCCATTCTCCCCCCTCTCTCTCCCTGTTTATTTTCCCCATTCTCTCCCCCTCTCTCCCTGTTTATTTTCCCCATTCTCTCCCCCTCTCTCCCTGTTTATTTTCCCCATTCTCTCCCCCTCTCTCTCTGTTTATTTTCCCCATTCTCTCTCCCCTCTCTCCCTGTTTATTTTCCCCATTCTCTCCCTCTCTCCCTGTTTATTTTCCCCATTCTCTCCCCCTCTCTCCCTGTTTATTTTCCCCCTCTCTCCCTCTCTCCCTGTTTATTTTCCCCATTCTCTCCCCTCTCTCTCCCTGTTTATTTTCCCCATTCTCTCCCCCTCTCTCCCTGTTTATTTTCCCCATTCTCTCCCCCTCTCTCCCTGTTTATTTTCCCCATTCTCTCCCCCCTCTCTCCCTGTTTATTTTCCCCATTCTCCCCCCTCTCTCTCCCTGTTTATTTTCCCCATTCTCTCCCCCTCTCTCCCTGTTTATTTTCCCCATTCTCTCCCTCTCTCCCTGTTTATTTTCCCCATTCTCTCCCCCTCTCTCCCTGTTTATTTTCCCCATTCTCTCCCCCTCTCTCCCTGTTTATTTTCTCACCTCAGGCCTTCACTCACCTCAATCCCACTCCACCGGCTGTCGTCAAGGACATCTGCGCATGCGCCTGACCTCCACTGCCCTGCTTGACATCCCGCCCGGCGGCGGGCGCCATCTTGTTGAGGGGCAGTTTCCGCCATCTTGTTGAGGGGCACGGCCCGCCTGTCTCTGGAAAGGGCACTTTGCGCCATCTTGGTGAGGGGCACGCCCCGCACATCTGAGGGCGAGACACGGTCCGCCATCTTGGTGGGGGGCACGGACCGCCATCTTGTTGAGGGGCACTGACCGCCGATCTGTGGAAGGGGCACTTTGCGCCATCTTGGTGAGGGGCACGGCCCTCCATCTTGGTGAGGGGCACGGCCCGCCCATCTTGGTGAGGGGCACGTACCGCCATCTTGATGAGGGACACATTGCGCCATCTTGATGCGTGGCACGGCCCTCCATCTTGGTGAGGGGCACATACCGCCATCTTGGTGAGGGGCACATTGTGCCATCTTGGTGCATGGCACGGCCCTCAATCTTGGTGAGGGGCACGGTCCGCCCATCTTGGTGAGGGGCACTGCCCTCCATCTTGGTGAGGGTCACGGCCCGCCCATCTTGGTGAGGAGCACTGCCCTCCATCTTGGTGAGGGTCACGGCCCGCCCATCTTGGTGAGGAGCACTGCCCTCCATCTTGGTGAGGGGCACGGCCTGCCATCTTGTTGAGGGGCAGGGCACACACAGCGCAGAGACTCCCGAGTTCAGGGAACGCACAGCGCCGACACTCCCGAGTTCAGAGAACGCACAGCGCCGACACTCCCGAGTTCAGGGGACGCACAGCGCCGACACTCCCGAGTTCAGAGAACGCACAGCGCCGACACTCCCGAGTTCAGGGGACGCACAGCGCCGAGACTCCCGAGTTCAGGGGACGCACAGCGCCGACACTCCCGAGTTCAGGGAACGCACAGTGCCGACACTCCCGAGTTCAGGGGACGCACAGAGCCGACACTCCCGAGTTCAGGGGACGCACAGCGCCAACACTCCCGAGTTCAGGGGACGCACAGCGCCGAGACTCCCGAGTTCAGGGGACGCACAGCGCCGACACTCCCGAGTTCAGGGAACGCACAGTGCCGACACTCCCGAGTTCAGGGGACGCACAGAGCCGACACTCCCGAGTTCAGGGGACGCACGGCGCCGACACTCCCGAGTTCAGGGGACGCATGGCGCCGACACTCCCGAGTTCAGGGGACGCACGGCGCCGACACTCCCGAGTTCAGGGAACGCACGGCGCCGAGACTCCCGAGTTCAGGGAACGCACAGTGCCGAGACTCCCGAGTTCAGGGAACGCACGGCGCCGAGACTCCCGAGTTCAGGGAACGCACGGCGCCGAGACTCCCGAGTTCAGGGAATGCACAGCGCCGACACTCCCGAGTTCAGGGGACGCACAGCGCCGACACTCCCGAGTTCAGGGAACGCACGGCGCCGAGACTCCCGAGTTCAGGGAATGCACAGCGCCGACACTCCCGAGTTCAGGGAATGCACAGCGCCGACACTCCCGAGTTCAGGGGACGCACGGCGCCGACACTCCCGAGTTCAGGGAACGCACGGCGCCGAGACTCCCGAGTTCAGGGAATGCACAGCGCCGACACTCCCGAGTTCAGGGAATGCACAGCGCCGACACTCCCGAGTTCAGGGGACGCACGGCGCGTCTTTCCCCTGACCCTGTTGGAACCGTCCGCCATTTTAGATGAGGCAGTGGCCGAGCGCCAGGCTCGTTGGTCAAAGGAGATGGTTGGTTCCCACTCCCTCCATCCCCCCTCTCTCCCTCCTCCCTCCTCCCCCCCCCCCCGCCATCCCTCCATCCCCTTCCCTCCTACTCCCTCCAACCATCCCCCTTCAATCTCCATCCCTCCATTTCCTCTCCCACCTCCTCCCTCCCTGTCCCTCCATTCGCCATCCCTCCTCCCTCCCTCCTCCATCCAAACCCCTCTCCACCCCTCCCTCTTCCCTCCACCCCTCCCTCCGCCCTCCCTCCATGCCTCCATTCCCCCTCCACCCCCTCCCTATTCCCCTCCCTCCATTCTACCCCTCCCTCCATCCCCCTCCCTTCCCCTCTCTCTCCCCTCCATTCTCCCACTCCATTCCTCCTCCTCCTCCTAGCTCTCTCCTCCCTCCTCAACCTCCTCCTCACCCGCCTTCCTCTCTCCCTCCTCTCTCCCCTCCTCCTCTCTCCCCATCCTCCTCTCCCTCCTCCCCCCTCCCTTCCACCTCTCCCACCTCCCGCCCCTCCTCCTCTCTTCTCCCTCCTCTCTCTCCCTCCTCTTCCTCCATTCCTCTTCTCTCTCCTCCTCTCTCCATTCTCCTCTCTCTCTCTCTCTCTCCCCTTCCTCTCCCTCTCTCTCCATCCGCTCCTCTCCTCTCCCTCGATCCCCATCCTCTCTTCCTCCTCTCCCCGTCTCCCTCCATCGCCTCCTCTCCCCATCTCCTCCCCCTCTCCCTCTCTCCTTTCCTCCACCTCTCCCTCCCTCCTTTCCTCCTCCACACCCCCTCACTCTCCTGATTCTCTCCCTCCCCTCTTCCCCTTCCTTCCTCCTCTCCCCTCCCTCCCTCCCTCTCCCCTCCTCCTCCCCCTCTCCCCCTCACCTCGCCTACCCACTCCCCCATCCCCACCGCACTCCCCTCATCGACCCTCTCCGTTACTTCATCAAAGAACTCAATCAAGTTAATCAAAACACGATTTGCCTTTAACAAATCCGTGCTGACTTTCGTTAATTAGCCCAGCCTTCTCCGAGTGCCAATTAATTTTGTTCCCGGATTATTGTCTCCAAAAGTTTCCCGACGTTGAGCCGACCGGCCTGTAATTGCCGAGTTTGTCCCTCTCCCCTTTTTTTGAACAGGGGTGTGACATTTGCAATCCTCCAGTCCTCCCGTGATATTGTGATCGCTGTTCCCCGAATGCTCCCCCATTGAAACATTCTCCACCTCATTCCCCACATCGAGATCCTGCGCTGCTTCCGTCTCCGTGGCCTGGGAACACATTGCTCCGGAAAGTTGTCCTGTCGACATTTCAGGAATTCGTCCCCTTTACGCTGTTACTATCCCAGTCTATGTTGGGATAATCGCTTTTCAGTCCCACCCCTCGAGAAATGAACCCCAGCGATCGATTTGCTTTTTTTTATAACCTGCGTCGCTACTTTTAGTGATCTGTGCATCTGTACTCCCAGATCCCTCTGCTCCTCGATCACCAGATCCCTCTGCACCTCTACCACCAGATCCCTCTGCTCCCCTACCCCCAGATGCCTCTGCTCCCCTCCCCCCAGATCCCTCTGCTCCCCTACCACCAGATCCCTCTGCTCCCCTACCCCCAGATCCCTCTGCCCCTCTACCCCCAGATCCCTCTGCCCCTCTACCCCCAGATCCCTCTGCTCCCCTACCCCCAGATCCCTCTGCTCCCCTACCCCCAGATCCCTCTGCACCTCTACCACCAGATCCCTCTGCTCCCCTACCCCCAGATCCCTCTGCTCCTCCACCCCCAGATCCCTCTGCACCCCCTACCCCCAGATCCCTCTGCTCCTCCACCCCCAGATCCCTCTGCTCCCCCACCCCCAGATCCCTCTGCCCCTCGATCACCAGATCCCTCTGCACCCCTACCCCCAGATCCCTCTGCCCCTCCACCCCCAGATCCCTCTGCCCCCCCCACCCCCCAGATCCCTCTGCTCCCTCTACCCCCAGATCCCTCTGCTCCCCCACCCCCAGATCCCTCTGCCCCTCGATCACCAGATCCCTCTGCAGCCCTACCCCCAGATCCCTCTGCTCCCCTACCCCCAGATCCCTCTGCTCCCCTACCCCCAGATCCCTCTGCTCCCCCACCCCCAGATCCCTCTGCTCCCCCACCCCCAGATCCCTCTGCCCCTCTACCCCCAGATCCCTCTGCCCCTCGATCACCAGATCCCTCTGCTCCTCCACCCTCAGATCCCTCTGCCCCTCCACCCCAGATCCCTCTGCTCACCCACCCCCAGATCCCTCTGCTCCTCCACCCCCAGATCCCTCTGCTTCCCTACCCCCAGATCCCCCTGCTCCCCTCCCCCCAGATCCCTCTGCCCCTCTACCCCCAGATCCCTCTGCTCCCCTACCCCCAGATCCCTCTGCCCCTCTACCCCCAGATCCCTCTGCTCCTCCACCCCCAGATCCCTCTGCTCCTCTACCCCCAGATCCCTCTGCTCCCCCACCCCCAGATCGCTCTGCTCCCCTACCCCCAGATCCCTCTGCTCCCCCACCCCCAGATCCCTCTGCTCCCCCACCCCCAGATCCCTCTGCTCCCCTACCCCCAGATCCCTCTGCCCCTCTACCCCCAGATCCCTCTGCCCCTCCACCCCCAGATCCCTCTGCTCCTCCACCCCCAGATCCCTCTGCTCCCCTACCCCCAGATCCCTCTGCTCCCCCACCCCAGATCCCTCTGCCCCTCTACCCCCAGATCCCTCTGCCCCTCTACCCCCAGAACCCTCTGCCCCTCTACCCCCAGATCCCTCTGCTCCCCTACCCCCAGATCCCTCTGCTCCCCGACCCCCAGATCCCTCTGCTCCCCGACCCCCAGATCCCTCTGCTCCCCCACCCCCAGATCCCTCTGCTCCCCCACCCCCAGATCCCTCTGCTCCCCTACCCCCAGATCCCTCTGCCCCTCTACCCCCAGATCCCTCTGCTCCTCCACCCCCAGATCCCTCTGCCCCTCCACCCCCAGATCCCTCTGCTCCTCCACCCACAGATCCCTCTGCCCCCCCACCCCCAGATCCCTCTGCCCCTCCACCCCCAGATCCCTTTGCCCCTCCACCCCCAGATCCCTTTGCCCCCCTACCCCCAGATCCCTCTGCCCCCCTACCCCCAGATCCCTCTGCTCCCCTACCCCCAGATCCCTCTGCTCCCCTACCCCCAGATCCCTCTGCTCCCCTACCCCCAGATCCCTCTGCTCCCCCACCCCCAGATTCCTCTGCCCCTCTACCCCCAGATTCCTCTGCCCCTCTACCCCCAGATCCCTCTGCTCCCCTACCCCCAGATCCCTCTGCTCCTCTACCCCCAGATCCCTCTGCCCCTCTACCCCCAGATCCCTCTGCCCCTCTACCCCCAGATCCCTCTGCTCCCCCACCCCCAGATCCCTCTGCTCCCCCACCGCCAGATCCCTCTGCACCTCCACCCCCAGATCCCTCTGCCCCTCCACCCCCAGATCCCTCTGCCCCTCCACCCCCAGATCCCTCTGCTCCCCTACCCCCAGATCCCTCTGCCCCTCCGCCCCCAGATCCCTCTGCCCCTCCGCCCCCAGATCCCTCTGCCCCTCCGCCCCCAGATCCCTCTGCCCCTCTACCCCCAGATCCCTCTGCCCCTCCACCCCCAGATCCCTCTGCTCCTCCACCCCCAGATCCCTCTGCCCCTCTACCCCCAGATCCCTCTGCTCCCCTACCCCCAGATCCTTCTGCTCCTCCACCCCCAGATCCCTCTGCTCCCCTACCCCCAGATCCCTCTGCTCCCCCACCCCCAGATCCCTCTGCCCCTCTACCCCCAGATCCCTCTGCTCCCCTACCCCCAGATCCCTCTGCCCCTCTACCCCCAGATCCCTCTGCTCCCCTACCCCCAGATCCCTCTGCCCCTCTACCCCCAGATCCCTCTGCTCCCCCACCCCCAGATCCCTCTGCCCCTCTACCCCCAGATCCCTCTGCCCCTCTACCCCCCGAACCCTCTGCCCCTCTACCCCCAGATCCCTCTGCTCCTCCACCCCCAGATCCCTCTGCTCCCCCACCCCCAGATCCCTCTGCCCCTCTACCCCCAGATCCCTCTGCTCCCCTACCCCCAGATCCCTCTGCCCCTCTACCCCCAGATCCCTCTGCTCCCCTACCCCCAGATCCCTCTGCCCCTCTACCCCCAGATCCCTCTGCTCCTCCACCCCCAGATCCCTCTGCTCCTCTACCCCCAGATCCCTCTGCTCCCCCACCCCCAGATCGCTCTGCTCCCCTACCCCCAGATCCCTCTGCTCCCCCACCCCCAGATCCCTCTGCTCCCCCACCCCCAGATCCCTCTGCTCCCCTACCCCCAGATCCCTCTGCCCCTCTACCCCCAGATCCCTCTGCCCCTCCACCCCCAGATCCCTCTGCTCCTCCACCCCCAGATCCCTCTGCTCCCCTACCCCCAGATCCCTCTGCTCCCCCACCCCAGATCCCTCTGCCCCTCTACCCCCAGATCCCTCTGCCCCTCTACCCCCAGAACCCTCTGCCCCTCTACCCCCAGATCCCTCTGCCCCCCACCCCCAGATCCCTCTGCACCCCACCCCCAGATCCCTCTGCTCCCCCACCCCCAGATCCCTCTGCTCCCCGACCCCCAGATCCCTCTGCTCCCCCACCCCCAGATCCCTCTGCTCCCCTACCCCCAGATCCCTCTGCCCCTCTACCCCCAGATCCCTCTGCTCCTCCACCCCCAGATCCCTCTGCCCCTCCACCCCCAGATCCCTCTGCTCCTCCACCCACAGATCCCTCTGCCCCCCCACCCCCAGATCCCTCTGCCCCTCCACCCCCAGATCCCTTTGCCCCTCCACCCCCAGATCCCTTTGCCCCCCTACCCCCAGATCCCTCTGCCCCCCTACCCCCAGATCCCTCTGCTCCCCTACCCCCAGATCCCTCTGCTCCCCTACCCCCAGATCCCTCTGCTCCCCTACCCCCAGATCCCTCTGCTCCCCCACCCCCAGATTCCTCTGCCCCTCTACCCCCAGATTCCTCTGCCCCTCTACCCCCAGATCCCTCTGCTCCCCTACCCCCAGATCCCTCTGCTCCTCTACCCCCAGATCCCTCTGCCCCTCTACCCCCAGATCCCTCTGCCCCTCTACCCCCAGATCCCTCTGCTCCCCCACGCCCAGATCCCTCTGCTCCCCCACCGCCAGATCCCTCTGCACCTCCACCCCCAGATCCCTCTGCCCCTCCACCCCCAGATCCCTCTGCCCCTCCACCCCCAGATCCCTCTGCTCCCCTACCCCCAGATCCCTCTGCCCCTCCGCCCCCAGATCCCTCTGCCCCTCCGCCCCCAGATCCCTCTGCCCCTCCGCCCCCAGATCCCTCTGCCCCTCTACCCCCAGATCCCTCTGCCCCTCCACCCCCAGATCCCTCTGCTCCTCCACCCCCAGATCCCTCTGCCCCTCTACCCCCAGATCCCTCTGCTCCCCTACCCCCAGATCCTTCTGCTCCTCCACCCCCAGATCCCTCTGCTCCCCTACCCCCAGATCCCTCTGCTCCCCCACCCCCAGATCCCTCTGCCCCTCTACCCCCAGATCCCTCTGCTCCCCTACCCCCAGATCCCTCTGCCCCTCTACCCCCAGATCCCTCTGCTCCCCTACCCCCAGATCCCTCTGCCCCTCTACCCCCAGATCCCTCTGC
>NW_027138403.1:0-17500 GCF_035084215.1 Heptranchias perlo | reverse complement strand
GACCGAGCTCTCGGTCACCGGTCCTCATATCTCCTGATGTGGCCCGGTATCTGATTTACGGCCCTGGGAAGGGCCTTCTTGGGGGACGCGGGGGGGTGGGGGGGCGGTTTTACTACGTCAAAGGCGCTAGATAAAGGCAATTTCTCGTTGTGGTTGAAAGAGGTTGAGATCTTTCAACGTGACGCGGTCCTATATAAAAATAAGCACAATTAAGACCCCTAAAGGGTTTCGACTACACAGAGAAGCAATGACCAATGGCCAAACAGGAATGAGGCAACTTATCATGGCCGGTGGAGCACAGAAGGAGGCCGTTCGACCCTTCCCGCCTGTGCTGGCCCTTTGGAAGAGCTAACTTTCCCTCCCAGCGACTGGAGCCGAGACCTTTGATTGGCACCTCGCTTGATTGGTCAGTCGCCTTGCCAATCATGGCACTGCTGCAACCCATTGGCTTGAAAAAGGGGGCGGTGGGATCGGAACGTGCCGAGGGATCCAGGTTTGGGGGGAGGGGAGGGAGGAGGGAGGAGGGAGGAGGGAGGGAGGGAGGGAGGGGTTTGGGGGGAGGGGAGGGGAGGGGTTTGGGGCGTTTACCTCAGTGTAGTGGTCATCAATTGGCCCACTGTTTCTGACGTCTCTCAGTATAATGGTCATCGATTGGCCCATTGTTTCTGACGTCTCTCAGTATAATGGTCACCGATTGGCCCATTGTTTCTGACGTCTCTCAGTATAATGGGCATCGATTGGCCCACTGTTTCTGACGTATCTCAGTGTAATGGTCATCGATTGGCCCACTGTTTCTGATGTCTCTCAGTATAATGGTCATCGATTGGCCCACTGCTTCTGATGTCTCTCAGTGTAATGGTCATCAATTGGCCCACTGTTTCTGATGTCTCTCAGTATAATGGTCATCGATTGGCCCACTGTTTCTGATGTATCTCAGTATAATGGTCATCGATTGGCCCCCTGTTTCTGATGTCTCTCAGTATAATGGTCATCGATTGGCCCACTGCTTCTGACGTCTCTCAGTATAATGGTCATCGATTGGCCCACTGCTTCTGATGTCTCTCAGTGTAATGGTCATCGATTGGCCCACTGTTTCTGACGTCTCTCAGTATAATGGTCATCGATTGGCCCACTGCTTCTGACGTCTCTCAGTATAATGGTCATCGATTGGCCCATTGTTTCTGACGTCTCTCAGTATGATGGTCACCGATTGGCCCACTGTTTCTGACGTCTCTCAGTATAATGGTCACCGATTGGCCCACTGTTTCTGACGTCTCTCAGTATAATGGTCATCGATTGGCCCACTGTTTCTGACGTCTCTCAGTATAATGGTCATCGATTGGCCCATTGTTTCTGACGTCTCTCAGTATGATGGTCACCGATTGGCCCACTGTTTCTGACGTCTCTCAGTATAATGGTCACCGATTGGCCCACTGTTTCTGACGTCTCTCAGTATAATGGTCACCGATTGGCCCACTGTTTCTGACGTCTCTCAGTATAATGGTCACCGATTGGCCCACTGTTTCTGACGTCTCTCAGTATAATGGTCATCGATTGGCCCACTGTTTCTGACGTCTCTCAGTATAATGGTCACCGATTGGCCCACTACTTCGGACGTATCTCAGTATAATGGGCATCGATTGGCCCACTGTTTCTGACGTCTCTTAGTATGATGGTCATCGATTGGCCCACTGTTTCGGACGTCTCTCAGTAAAATGGTCATCGATTGGCCCACTGTTTCGGACGCCTCTCGGTATAATGGTCATCGATTGGCCCCTGTTTCTGACGCCTCTCAGTAAAATGGTCATCGATTGGCCAACTGTTCCTGATTTAGCCAGCTATAAAATGCTCATCGATTGGCCCCCTGCTTCTCAATTACCTCAGTCCAACGGTTTGAGATTGGCCCTGCATTTTTGCTCCACCTCAGTGTGACAGTTATTGGTTCATGACCCTTAACCTCGTCAAGGGGGGGGTGCCTGGACTATGAAGAGGAGGAGGTTACGCTGCAGTCGTGCAGAGCTCTGGTCAGCCCCCGTCTGGAGAGACTGAGTCCAGTTCTGGGCACCGCACCTCAGGAAGGATATATTGGCCCTTGGAGGGGGTGCAGAGCAGATTCACCAGAACGGGGCTAAAAGGGTTAAATTACGAGGGACAGGTTGCACAGACTCGGCTTGTATTCCCTCGAGTGTAGATGATTAAGGGGTGATCTAATCGAGGGGTTTAAGATGATTAAAGGATTTGACAGGGTCGATGGAGAGAAACTATTTCCTCTGGTGGGGGGAGTCCAGAACAAGGGGGCAGAACCTTAAAATCAGAGCCAGGCCGTTCAGGGGTGATGTCAGGAAACACTTCCTCACACAAAGGGGAGTGGGAATCTGGAACTCTCTCCCCCAAAAAGGCTGTCGAGGCCGGGGGGGGGGGGTCAATTGGGAATTTCCAAACTGAGATTGATCGATTTTTGTTGGGTGAGGGGATTAAGGGTTATGGAACCAAGGCGGGTAAATGGAGTTAAGATACAGATCAACCGTGATCTAATTGAATGGCGGAACGGGCTCGAGGGGCCGAATGGGCCTCCTCCTATCATAGGAACAGACAGCACAGAATGAGGCCGTTCGGCCCATCGTGCCTGTGCTGGCTCTTTGAAAGAGCTGTCCAATTAGTCCCCAAAGTCCCGTTCCCGATAGATTGATTCCTGGGATGAGAGGGTTGTCCTATGAGGAGAGATTGAGTAGAATGGGCCGATACTCTCTGGAGTTTCGAAGAATGAGAGGTGATCTCATTGATTCTGAGAGGGGGCTCGACAGGGTAGATGCTGAGAGGCTGTTTCCCCCTGTCTGGAGAGTCTAGAACCAGGGGGCATAGTCTCAGGATAAGGGGTCGGCCATTCAAGACTGAGATGAGGAGGAATTTCTTCACTCAAGGGTTGTGAATCTTTGGAATTCTCTACCCCAGAGGGCTGTGGACGCTCAGTCGTTGAGTGTATCCAAGGCTGAGATCGATAGATTTTTGGGGGAATCGAGGGATACGGGGTTCGGGCGGGGAAAGTGGAGTTGAGGTTGAAGATCGGCCATGATCTGATTGAATGGCGGAGCAGGCTCGAGAGGGGCCGAATGGCCATTTCCTGCTCCTAATTCTTACGTTCTACATTGTTCCAAATTGCCCCCCTTCCTCCCAACCCCCCCCCCAAACCCGAGCTGGTCCTTGCGCCCTCTCTCCCTCTCCCCCCCTCTCCCCGCCCCTCAGTAATCATACTCGCAGACATAATACATCCTCTGGCTGCAATCCTTGTCCCACCATTTCCCATCGAGGGTGGAGAGGGAGACGCAGTTCTCCCCCGTGCCGCCGTTGGGTTGGCCCAGCCGGGCGTCCCGGTACCAGTCGGGGCGGGTCACCCGCTGCCCGTCCTCGAAGAGATAGAGGCCCTCGGCCTGCCGGTCGCTCACCCCGATCCAGGCCGGCCAGTTGCCGGGGGCGAAGAAGGCCTTGGCATAGGAGGCCAGGGCCTCCAGCTCCACCGGGTCCCGGGGGGCGGCCAGCCTGCCGCCCCTCCCCCGGCACAGCCGGCCACTCTCCTCGAAGCTGTGAAAGGACCTCACTCCCAGGAAGCACTTGGCGTTGACCCTTCGACCTTTGGCGCAACCTGGAGAGAAGAGAGAGAGGGATTAAAAAACCCGACAGACTGGTTAGGGCCCCAGCTGGAGTATTGGGTCCAATTCTGGGCCCTGCACTTTAGGAAGGATGTGAAGGACTTAGAGAGGGTGCAGAGGAGATTTACTAGAATGGTTCCAGGGACGAGGGACTTCAGTGATGTGGAGAGACTGGAGAAACTGGGATTGTTCTCCTCAGAGCAGAGAAGGTTAAGGGGAGATTTGATCGAGGGGTTCAAAATCAGGAAGGGTTTTGAGAGAGTCAATAAGGAGAGACTGTTTCCAGGGGCAGGAGGGTCGGTGACCAGAGGACACGGATTTAAGGCGATCGGTGAAAGAGCCAGAGGGGGGAGATGAGGAAACATTTTTTTACGCAGCGAGTTGTGATGATCTGGAATTCACTGCCTGAAAGGGCGGTGGAAGCAGATTCAATAATAACTTTCAAAAAGGGAATTGGAGAAATACTGGAAGGGAAAAATGTGCAGGGATAGGGGGAAAGAGCAGGGGGGAGAGTGGGACTGATTGGATAGATCTTTCAAAGAGCCGGCACAGGCACGAGGGGCCGAGTGGCCTCCTCCTGTGCTGTATCATTCTCTGATACTGTGATAATGGTCACCGATTGGCCCATTGGTTCTGAGTTACCCTCAATACAATGGTCACCCATTGGCCCACTGGTTCTGAGTTCCCCTCAATACAATGGTCACCGATTGGCCCATTGGTTCTGAGTTCCCCTCAATACAATGGTCACCGATTGGCCCATTGGTTCTGAGTTACCCTCAATACAATGGTCACCGATTGGCCCATTGGTTCTGAGTTACCCTCAATATAATGGTCACCCATTGGCCCACTGGTTCTGAGTTACCCTCAATACAATGGTCACCCATTGGCCCACTGGTTCTGAGTTACCCTCAATACAATGGTCACCCATTGGCCCATTGGTTCTGAGTTACCCTCAATACAATGGTCACCCATTGGCCCACTGGTTCTGAGTTACCCTCAATACAATGGTCACCCATTGGCCCATTGGTTCTGAGTTACCCTCAATACAATGGTCACCCATTGGCCCACTGTTTCTGAGTTACCCTCAATATAATGGTCACCCATTGGCCCATTGGTTCTGAGTTACCCTCAATACAATGGTCACCCATTGGCCCACTGTTTCTGAGTTACCCTCAATACAATGGTCACCCATTGGCCCACTGTTTCTGAGTTACCCTCAATATAATGGTCACCGATTGGCCCATTGGTTCTGAGTTACCCTCAATACAATGGTCACCCATTGGCCCATTGGTTCTGAGTTACCCTCAATACAATGGTCACCCATTGGCCCACTGGTTCTGAGTTACTCTCAATACAATGGTCACCCATTGGCCCATTGGTTCTGAGTTACCCTCAATACAATGGTCACCCATTGGCCCATTGGTTCTGAGTTACCCTCAATACAATGGTCACCCATTGGCCCACTGGTTCTGAGTTACCCTCAATACAATGGTCACCGATTGGCTCATTGGTTCTGAGTTACCCTCAATACAATGGTCACCCATTGGCCCACTGGTTCTGAGTTACCCTCAATACAATGGTCACCCATTGGCCCATTGGTTCTGAGTTACCCTCAATACAATGGTCACCCATTGGCCCACTGGTTCTGAGTTACCCTCAATACAATGGTCACCGATTGGCCCATTGGTTCTGAGTTCCCCTCAATACAATGGTCACCGATTGGCCCATTGGTTCTGAGTTACCCTCAATACAATGGTCACCGATTGGCCCATTGGTTCTGAGTTACCCTCAATATAATGGTCACCCATTGGCCCACTGGTTCTGAGTTACCCTCAATACAATGGTCACCCATTGGCCCATTGGTTCTGAGTTACCCTCAATACAATGGTCACCCATTGGCCCACTGGTTCTGAGTTACCCTCAATACAATGGTCACCCATTGGCCCATTGGTTCTGAGTTACCCTCAATACAATGGTCACCCATTGGCCCACTGGTTCTGAGTTACCCTCAATACAATGGTCACCCATTGGCCCATTGGTTCT
Organism: Heptranchias perlo; assembly: GCF_035084215.1. Taxonomy (NCBI): domain Eukaryota; kingdom Metazoa; phylum Chordata; class Chondrichthyes; order Hexanchiformes; family Hexanchidae; genus Heptranchias; species Heptranchias perlo. Next base: position 11,810 of record NW_027138403.1, on the reverse strand, counting down.
GAGTTACCCTCAATACAATGGTCACCCATTGGCCCACTGTTTCTGAGTTCCCCTCAATACAATGGTCACCCATTGGCCCATTGGTTCTGAGTTCCCCTCAATACAATGGTCACCGATTGGCCCATTGGTTCTGAGTTACCCTCAATACAATGGTCACCCATTGGCCCATTGGTTCTGAGTTACTCTCAATACAATGGTCACCCATTGGCCCACTGGTTCTGAGTTACCCTCAATACAATGGTCACCCATTGGCCCACTGGTTCTGAGTTACCCTCAATACAATGGTCACCCATTGGCCCATTGGTTCTGAGTTACCCTCAATACAATAGTCACCCATTGGCCCATTGGTTCTGAGTTACCCTCAATACAATGGTCACCCATTGGCCCACTGGTTCTGAGTTACCCTCAATACAATGGTCACCCATTGGCCCACTGGTTCTGAGTTACCCTCAATACAATGGTCACCCATTGGCCCATTGGTTCTGAGTTACCCTCAATACAATAGTCACCCATTGGCCCATTGGTTCTGAGTTACCCTCAATACAATGGTCACCCATTGGCCCACTGGTTCTGAGTTACCCTCAATACAATGGTCACCCATTGGCCCACTGGTTCTGAGTTACCCTCAATACAATGGTCACCCATTGGCCCACTGGCTCTGACGCACCCCAGTGTAAAGGGCACCGATTGGATGGGAAGTGCGTCCTGTAGGAACACCGAGCTCTTCTCTCCAAGTGACATCACCGGGAATAACGAGGGAGCTGAAGTAACCGTCACTCGACACCCCTCCCTCCCCCTCCGTGCCACTCCCCTCACCCAACCCTTACCTCTCAACTCTCCGATTCCCTTTCGGTTTGTGAAGGTGGCGTCAGAAATGTTATTGACGGCGGTCTGCAGCTGGCCCAGCCTCTCGCTGAGGCCCGAGAAGTGATTGGAGTAGACTGTCACCACAGCCTCGATGCTGTGCTGGCGGGCGTTCAGTTGTTGGATGGTGAGCTGCTGCTGGGCGACGCGGAACTCTGTCGGGGGGAGAGAGCGGATTACCCCGTCGTCAAGGGTGACTGCGACTCGCCTTTAACGTAGAAAGACTTCCTCCCTCCCCGCCAAGGCCCCTCGCGGGAGCGTAAACCGGACAGAAATTTCACACCGAGCCGCACGAGGAGATATTCGGACGGGCGACCAAAAGCTCGGCCAAAGAGGTGGGTTTTAAGGAGCGTCTTAAAGGAGGAGAGAGAGAGAGAGAGAGGCGGAGAGGTTTAGGGAGGGAATTCCAGAGCTTAGGGCCCCGGGCAGCTGAAGGCACGGCCGCCAATGGTGGGAGCGATTAAAATCGGGGGGATGCGCGAGAGGCCAGAATCGGAGGAGCGCAGAGATCTCGGAGGGTCGTGGGAGGTTACTGAGATAGAGATGGTGGGGAGGCGAGGGCCACGGAGGGATTTGAACACGAGGATGGGAATTTTAAAATCGAGGCGTTCCCGGACCGGGAGCCAATGGAAGTCCAGCGAGCACAGGAGGGTGATGGGTGAACGGGACTCGGTGCGAGTTGGGATACGGGGGGCGGGGGGCAGCAGAGTTTTGGATGAGCTGGAGTTTACGGAGGGTGGGAGATGGGAGGCCGGCCAGGAGAGCATTGGGATAGTCCAGTCTGGAGGTCACAAAGGCACGGACGAGGGTTTCAGCAGCAGATGAGCTGAGACGGGGCGGAGACGGGCGATGTTACAGGAGGTGGAAGGAGGCGGTCTTGGTGATGGAGTGGTTATGGGGTCAGAAGCTCATCTCAGGGTCAGAGATGAAGAGAATGAGAGAGAGGTCAGGAGGGACACCTCGGGAGTGAGGGGTGATGTGAGAGAGAGAGAGAGGCAGGGCGAGGGAGGGTGGGACAACCCCAGGTGGGGGAGAGAGTAACAGAGAGCCAGGGAGAGTAACAGAGAGGGAGAGAGACTAACAGAGAGTCAGGGAGTGTAACAGAGAGGGAGAGAGACTAACAGAGAGTCAGGGAGTGTAACAGAGTGGGAGAGAGAGTAACAGAGAGGGAGAGAGAGTAACAGAGAGGGAGAGAGAGAAACAGAGAGTCAGGGAGTGTAACAGAGAGGGAGAGAGAGAAACAGCGAGGGAGAGAGAGTAGCAGAGAATCAGGGAGAGAGAGTAACAGAGAGTCAGGGAGTGTAACAGAGAGGGAGAGTAACAGAGAGGGAGAGAGAGAAACAGCGAGGGAGGGAGAGTAGCAGAGAATCAGGGAGAGAGAGTAACAGAGAGTCAGGGAGTGTAACAGAGAGGGAGAGTAACAGAGAGGAACAGTGAGTAACAGAGAGGGAGAGAGAGTAACAGAGAGTCAGGGAGTGTAACAGAGAGGGAGAGTAACAGAGAGGAACAGTGAGTAACAGAGAGGGAGAGAGAGTAACAGAGAGTCAGGGAGTGTAACAGAGAGGGAGAGTAACAGAGAGGGAGAGAGAGTAACAGAGAATCAGGGAGAGAGAGTAACAGAGACTCAGGGAGAGTAACAGAGAGGGAGAGAGGCTAACAGGGAGTCAGGGTGTGTATCAGAGCAGGAGAGACAGTAGTAGAGAGTCAGGGTATGTAGCAAAGAGGGAGGGAGAGTGACAGAGTTAGGAAGAGAGAGTAACAGAGAGTCAGGGAGAGAGAGTCAGGGAGAGTAACAGGTAGGGATAGAGAGTAACAGGGAGTCAGATAGTGTAACAGAGAGGGAGAGAGAGCAACAGAGGCTCAGGGAATGTAACAGAGAGGGAGAGAGAGTAGCAGAGAATCAGGGAGAGAGAGAAACAGTGAGTAAGGGAGAGTAACAGAGATTCAGGGAGAGTAACAGAGAGGGAGAGAGAGTAATAGAGATTCAGGGAGAGAGAGAGTAACAGAGTGGGAGAGAGAGTAACAGAGTCAGGGAGAGAGTATCAGAATCAGGGAGAGTGAGTAACAGAGAGGTAGAGAGAGTAACAGAGTCAGGGAGGGAGAGTAACAGAGAGGGAAAGAGAGTAACAGAGTCAGGGAGAGAGTAACAGAGTCAGAGAGAGAGTAACAGGGAGAGAGCAACAGAGAGGGAAAGAGAGTAACAGAGTCAGGGAGAAAGAGTAATCGAGTCAAGGAGAGAGAGAATAACAGAGAGGGAAAGAGTAACAGAGCAGAGAGAGAGTAATAGAGTCAGGGAGGGAGAGTTACAGAGAGGGAGAGAGAGTAACAGAGCAGAGAGAGAGTAATAGAGTCAGGGAGGGAGAGTTACAGAGAGGGAGAGAGAGTAACAGAGTCAGGGAGAGAGAGTAACAGAGAGGGAGAGAGTAACAATGTCAGGGAGAGAGAGTAACAGAGAGGGAGAGAGTAACCGTGTCAGGGAGAGAGAGTAATAGGACCAGGGAGAGAGAGTAATAGAGTCAGGGAGGGTGAGTAACACAGAGGGAGAGAGAGTAACTGCATCAGGGAGATAGTAGCAGAGAGGGAAAGAGAGTAATGGAGTCAGGGAGAGAGAGTACTAGAGTCAAGGAGGGAGAGTTAAGAGAGGGAGAGAGTAACAGACTCAGAGAGGGAGAGTAACACAGAGGGAGAGAGAGTAACAGAGTCAGGGAGAGAGAGTAACAGAGAGTGGGAGAGAGTAACAGAGAGGGAAAGAGAGTAACAGAGTCAGAGAGAGAGAGTAATAAAGTCAGAGGGAGAGAGTAATAAAGTCAGAGAGGGAGAGTTACAGAGAGGGAGAGAGAGTAACAGAGTCATAGAGAGAGAGTAATAGAGTCAGGGAGGGAGAGTAACACAGAGGGAGAGAGAGTAACAGAGTCAGGGAGAGAGAGTAACAGAGAGGGAGAGAGAGTAACAGAGAGGGGGAGAGAGTAACAGAGTCAAGGAGAGAGAGTAATAGAGTCAGGGAGAGAGAGTAACAGAGAGGGAGAGAGTAACAGAGTCAGGGAGAGAGTAACAGAGTCAGGGAGAGAGAGTAACAGATAGGGGGAGAGAGTAACAGAGAGGGGGAGAGAGTAACAGAGGCCCCGATCCCTCCCCTGGTCCCGATCACTCAGTTCCCTATCCCTCCCTGTTCTTGTCTCTTGCTCTGCCTCGCACTCCCTGAGTGTCCCCTCTGCCCTCTCTCTCTCTCTCTCTCTCACAGCCTCCTCCCTCTCCTGTACCTCACTCTGTTTCCTGTGTTTACACATTGAGAGCAGCCGTGCGGAAAAACAAACAGGGAGAAATAACATTAAACCTCTCCCCGCTGCCAGGAAGTGGAGGAAAGTTTACCTCACTGCCCCAGACATGGAAATGGTCAAAGATCGATCGCTAATATCTTGGTGGAAAACTCCCTCTGCCCCGAGTTACCTCCGTGTCCCCCTCACTCTGACTCTCCCTCCACTTCCTTCTTTCTGCTTATCTGTGTGTTTCTCAGGAATCTCTCCATTTCTCTCTCCATATCTCTCTCCATATCTCTCTCTCTCTCTCCATATCTCTCTATATCTCTCTCTATATCTCTCTATCTCTCTCTCTATATATCTCTCTCCATATCTCTCTATCTCTCTCTCTCTCCATATCTCTCTATCTCTCTCTCTCTCTATATCTCTCTCTCTATATCTCTCTCCATATCTATCTCTCTCTATATCTCTCTCTATCTCTCTCTATATATCTCTCTCTATATGTCTCTCTATATCTCTCTCTGTATATCTCTATCTCTCTCTATATCTCTCTCTCTATATCTCTCTCTATATCTCTCTCTCTATATCTCTCTCTCTATATCTCTCTCTCTATCTCTCTCTCTCTATCTCTCTCTTTCTATCTCTCTCTGTATATCTCTATATCTCTCTCTCTATATATATCTCTCTCTATATCTCTCTCTCTATATCTCTCTCTCTCTCTCTATATCTCTATCTCTATCTCTCTCTATATCTCTCTCTATATATCTCTCTCTATATCCCTCTCTCTAGCTCTCTATATCTCTCTGTATATCTCTATCTTTATCTCTTTCTCTATATCTCTCAGTATATCTCTCAGTATATCTCTCTCTCTCTCTATATCTCTCTCTCTCTCTATCTCTCTCTCTATATATATCTCTCTCTCTATATCTCTCTATATATATATATCTCTCTCCCTATCTCTCTCCATATCTCTCTATTTCTATATATATCATAGAATCATAGAAGTTTACAACATGGAAACAGGCCCTTCGGCCCAACATGTCCATGTCGCCCAGTTTATACCTGACTCAGAGAGTCAACTCCTGTATTCAATGTTCTGACCAATGAAACCAAGCATGCTGAATGCCTTCTTCACCACCCTATCCACCTGTGACTCCACTTTCAAGGAGCTATGAACCTGTACTCCTGGATCTCTTTGTTCTATAACTCTCCCCAACGCCCTACCATTAACGGAGTAGGTCCTGGCCCGATTTGATCTTCCAAAATGCATCACCTCACATTTATCTAAATTAAACTCCATCTGCCATTCATCGGCCCACTGGCCCAATTTATCAAGATCCCGTTGCAATCCTAGATAACCTTCTTCACTGTCCACAATGCCACCAATCTTGGTGTCATCTGCAAACTTACTAACCATGCCTCCTAAATTCTCATCCAAATCATTAATATAAATAACAAATAACAGCGGACCCAGCACCGATCCCTGAGGCACACCGCTGGTCACAGGCCTCCAGTTTGAAAAACAACCCTCTACAACCACCCTCTGTCTTCTGCCGTCAATCCAATTTTGTATCCAATTGGCTACCTCACCTTGGATCCCATGAGATTTAACCTTATGTAACAACCTACCATGCGGTACCTTGTCAAATGCTTTGCTAAAGTCCATGTAGACCACGTCTACTGCACAGCCCTCATCTATCTTCTTGGTTACCCCTTCAAAAAACTCAATCAAATTTGTGAGACATGATTTATATATATATATATATATATATATATCTCAGTATATATCTCTCTGTATATCTCTCTCTCTATATCTCTCAGTATATCTCTCTATCTCTCTCTCTATATATATCTCTCAGTCTATCTCTCAGTCTATCTCTCTCTATATCTCTCTGTATCTCTCTCTCTATCTCTCGCTCTCTATCTCTCGCTCTCTATCTCTCTATCTCTATCTCTCTATTTCTCTCTCTCTATATCTCTCTCTCAGTCTCTCTCTCTATATCTCTCTCTCTATATCTCTCTCTCTATATATCTCTCTCTATATCTCTCAGTATATCTTTCAGTATATATCTCTCTCTATATATCTCTCTCTATATATCTCTATCTCTCTCTCTGTATACCTCTCTCTATTTCTCTCTCTCTCTCTCAGTATCTCTATCTCTCTCTCTCTATACCTCTCTCTATATCTCTCTATCTCTCTCTCTATATCTCTCTATCTCTCTCTATATATCTCTCTATCTCTCTCTCTATATCTCTCTATCTCTCTCTCTATATCTCTCTATCTCTCTCTCTATATCTCTCTATCTCTCTCTCTATATCTCTCTATCTCTCTCTCTATATCTCTCTATCTCTCTCTCTATACACCTCTCTCTATATCCCTCTGTATATCTCCCTGTATCTCTCTGTTTACCTCTTTATACCTTTTTGTATCTCTGAACATCTCTCCATCTCGGTCTCTGTAACTCAATATGTATATCACTATATCGCTCTGTGTATCTCTATATATCTCTATCTCTCTCACTGCCTCTCTTTGTTTCTCTCTCTGTCTCTGTCTCTTTCTATCTCTCTCTGTCTGTCTCTCTCTCTCTGTCTGTCTCTCTCTGTCTGTCTGTCTCTCTATCTCTCTCTCTGTCTCTCTCTCTCTGTCTCTGTCTCTCTCTCTATCTCTGTCTCTCTCTCTCTCTCTCTCTGTCTCTCGCTCTCTGTCTGTCTGTCTCTCTCTCTCTCTCTATCTCTCTCTCTCTCTCTCTCTCTATCTCTGCCTCGGTCTTTCTCTCCTTCTGTCTCTCACTTACCAAGTTCATTCAGTGCATTTTCAAGCTGAGAACGGAACCCTTCAACCGGGGGGGAGCCTCGGGTTTGCTCGGCTGGTGGTGCAGAGATCTTCGATTGCCCGGCTGGTGGTGCAGAGATCGCTGGAAGTCGAGCCGGTAGTGAAAGGACCTTCAGTTGTCCAATTGATGGGACGTAGATCTCCGATTGTGCAGCCAATGGTGCGGAGACCTCCGGTTGGCCAGCCAATGGTGCGGAGACCTCCGATTGTCCAATTGATGGTGCGGAGACTTCCAATTGTCCAGCCAATGGTGCGGAGACCTCCAATTGTCCAGCCAATGGTGTGGAGACCTCCAATTGTCCAGCCAATGGTGCGGAGACCTCCAATTGTCCAGCCAATGGTGCGGAGACCTCCAATTGTCCAGCCAATGGTGCGGAGACCTCCAATTGTCCAATTGATGGTGCGGAGACCTCCAATTGTCCAACCAATGTTGTGGTTACGTTTGCTTTTTGTTCCTGTTCTGGCCCCTGTTCCTTTCCTTCTCCCTCTGCTCCTTCCTCCTCCTCTTTTCCCTCCGCTCCTTCCTCCTCCTCTTTTCCCTCCGCTCCTTCCTCCTCCTCTTCTCCTTCTTCTTCTTCTTCTTCTTCTTCCTCTTCAGATTCGGACTCGTCCTCCTCCTCTTCCTCGCTCTCTTTCCGCGCGGTCGGACCGCAGGTGATGACCTGAGCCATGAGGGCCAGCAGGAGAAGGAGCCTCAGGTTCATGGCTGGACAGTCGCAGAGACTCGTCTGATTCACTCTCCTCAGCTGCCGAGTCCTGACTTAGGGGGCTTCTCGGGCCCCCCTTGCCTTTTTATCTCCTCCGTCTCTCTCGCTCTCTCTCTCTCTCTCTCACCTCCTCTTTCCACCTGACGCCACTTTCCAGAAGCTTCTATTGACCCACTGTAAGTACTGGGAGTTTCCCCAAGATCCCAGCTTGCTAACTCAGGATGTGTAACCGATACGTCCTCTCCCAAAGAAAATAATTGGAAAAGTTTTCCAAAAAAAAAAAGTTGAAAAATAAATAAATAAACATTTGATTTGCCGGCTTGGCCCAAGACCTCAGTTTTCTCCGCGTCTTGTTAACCGTCTGGGATCCAGGACAAATAATTCTTTCGGTGGAATCACGCAGCGCAGAAAGGAGGCCATTCTGCCCATCGTGCCTGTGCTGGCTCTTTGAAAAATCCATCCAATTAGTCCCACTCTCCCCCTGCTCTTTCCCCCGTATCCCTGCAAATTTTTTCCCCTTCAATTCCCCTTTTGAAAGTTATTATTGAATCTGCTCCCACCGCCCTTTCAGGCAGTGAATTCCAGATCATCACAACTCGCTGCGTAAAAAAATGTTTCCTCATCTCCCCCCTCTGGCTCTTTCCCCGATCGCCTTAAATCCGTGTCCTCTGGTCACCGACCCTCCTGCCCCCTGGAAACAGTCTCTCCTGATTGACTCTCTCAAAACCCTTCCTGATTTTGAACCCCTCGATCAAATCTCCCCTTAACCTTCTCTGCTCTCAGGAGAACAACCCCAGTTTCTCCAGTCTCTCCACATCACTGAAGCCCCTCATCCCTGGAACCATTCTAGTAAATCTCCTCTGCACCCTCTCCAAGGCCTTGACATCCTTCCTAAAGTGCGGTGCCCAGAATTGGACCCAATACTCCAGTTTTGGAGAACTGGTTAAAGTTTTTTTGTTAAAAAAGAAAAGAGGGAATTTTAATTATCTCTCTCCCTCTCCCCCACCTCACTCTCTCCCTCACCCCCCCTCTCTCTCTCTCTCCCTCACCCCCCTGTCTCTCTCCCTCCCTCTCTCTCCATCTATCTCTCTCCCCCCTCTCTCTCTCCCCCTCTCTCTCTCTATCCCTCCCCCTCTCTGTCTCTCCTCTCTCTCTCCCTCCCCCCTCTCTCTCTCTCTCTCTCCCCCTCTCTCTCTCTATCCCTCCCCCTCTCTGTCTCTCCTCTCTCTCTCCCTCCCCCTCTCTGTCTCTCCTCTCTCTCTCCCTCCCCCCTCTCTGTCTCCCCCTCTCTCCTCCCCCCCTCTTCTCTCTCTCCTCTCTCTCACCCCCCCTCTTCTCTCTCTCCTCTCTCTCACCCCCCATCTCTCTCTCTCCCTCCCCCTCCCCCCTCCCTCTCTCTCTCCCTCTCCACCCTCCCCCTCTCTCTCTCTCCCCTCTCTCTTTCTCCCCCCCTTTCTCTCTTCCCCCCCCTCTCTCTCTCCCCCCCTCTCCCCCTTCCCCTCTCTCTCTCTCCCTCCCCCCTTCTCTCTCTCCCTCTCTCTCTCTCCCCCCCTCTCCCCTTCCCCTCTCTCTCTCTCCCTCCCCCCTTCTCTCTCTCCCTCTCTCTCTCTCTCCCCCCCCTCTCCCCCTTCCCTTCTCCCTCTCCCTCTTCCCCTCTCTCTCTCCCCCCTTCTCTCTCTCCCTCTCTCTCTCCCTCCCTCCCTCTCCTGAAGGCACTGATTCCCACTGATTTCCTCCCCCAACCCCTCAACACCTCCCCCCTGATCGAGCCAAGACAGGCTCGCCGAGACATTCCCACAGGAGAGGCATCGCGGCAGAGCCCCAATTGTCCGCGGTGAGCGTTGGCGAGATATTTGGCCGTGGGGAGCATGGCCAATCCGGCCGATAGGTCGGAGAGGAAGGGTCGGAGTGCAAGGGTCAGTGAGGGTGGGCGAGGAAAGGTCGGGGAGGGTCAGAGTGGAAGGACGGACAGACGGACACAGACAGAGAGCGAGGCCAGCGGGGAAACCTTGCTGATGACGGTTTCCACTTGTCCATCGGACAGAAGGTCTCAGTGTTTCCCCTGTGGGGACGAGGCAGCAGAAAACAGCCCCTTTGACGCAGCCCCGCAGGTGGGAGCTCAGACAGGGGCCGTACTGTGCAGACTGGGTCAGATTCACTGACCGCCCTGTCTGTTCACTCTGTTTACAGGGAGGTGAAGAGGCTTTCCAGTCAAAACACACACCCAAACCAAACTGCCTGCTGCTCGCAGCAAGAGTCAGACAGGGGCAGGGCCGGGTGGGCACTGTGCTCCCAGTGGTATTTATATAACTACACCAGGCCCCGAGAATTCTCCACCTTGATCAGAGTCTCGGAAACGCAAAGTGTCATGCTGAGGTCAAGGCAGAGTGGAGAGGGAGCTTTACTCTGTATCTAACCCTGTACCTGACCCTGGGAGTGTTTGATGGGACAGTGTAGAGGGAGCTTTACTCTGTATCTAACCCTGTACCTGCCCTGGGAGTGTTTGACGGGACGGTGTAGAGGGAGCTTTACTCTGTATCTAACCCTGTACCTGACCCTGGGAGTGTTTGATGGGACAGTGTAGAGGGAGCTTTACTCTGTATCTAACCCTGTACCTGACCCTGGGAGTGTTTGATGGGACAGTGTAGAGGGAGCTTTACTCTGTATCTAACCCTGGGAGTGTTTGACGGGACAGTGTAGAGGGAGCTTTACTCTGTATCTAACCCTGTACCTGCCCTGGGAGTGTTTGACGGGACAGTGTAGAGGGAGCTTTACTCTGTATCTAACCCTCTACCTGACCCTGGGAGTGTTTGATGGGACAGTGCAGAGGGAGCTTTACTCTGTATCTAACCCTGTACCTGCCCTGGGAGTGTTTGATGGGACAGTGTAGAGGGAGCTTTACTCTGTATCTAACCCTGTACCTGCTCCTGGGAGTGTTTGATGGGACAGTGTAGAGGGAGCTTTACTCTGTATCTAACCCTGTACCTGACCCTGGGAGTGTTTGACGGGACAGTGTCGAGGGAGCTTTACTCTGTATCTAACCCTGTACCTGACCCTGGGAGTGTTTGATGGGACAGTGTAGAGGGAGCTTTACTCTGTATCTAACCCTGTACCTGACCCTGGGAGTGTTTGATGGGACAGTGTAGAGGGAGCTTTACTCTGTATCTAACCCTGTACCTGCCCTGGGAGTGTTTGACGGGACGGTGTAGAGGGAGCTTTACTCTGTATCTAACCCTGTACCTGCCCTGGGAGTGTTTGACGGGACGGTGTAGAGGGAGCTTTACTCTGTATCTAACCCTGTACCTGACCCTGGGAGTGTTTGATGGGACAGTGTAGAGGGAGCTTTACTCTGTATCTAACCCTGTACCTGACCCTGGGAGTGTTTGATGGGACAGTGTAGAGGGAGCTTTACTCTGTATCTAACCCTGGGAGTGTTTGACGGGACAGTGTAGAGGGAGCTTTACTCTGTATCTAACCCTGTACCTGCCCTGGGAGTGTTTGACGGGACAGTGTAGAGGGAGCTTTACTCTGTATCTAACCCTCTACCTGACCCTGGGAGTGTTTGATGGGACAGTGTAGAGGGAGCTTTACTCTGTATCTAACCCTGTACCTGCCCTGGGAGTGTTTGATGGGACAGTGTAGAGGGAGCTTTACTCTGTATCTAACCCTGTACCTGCTCCTGGGAGTGTTTGATGGGACAGTGTAGAGGGAGCTTTACTCTGTATCTAACCCTGTACCTGACCCTGGGAGTGTTTGACGGGACAGTGTCGAGGGAGCTTTACTCTGTATCTAACCCTGTACCTGACCCTGGGAGTGTTTGATGGGACAGTGTAGAGGGAGCTTTACTCTGTATCTAACCCTGTACCTGCCCTGGGAGTGTTTGATGGGACAGTGTAGAGGGAGCTTTACTCTGTATCTAACCCTGTACCTGACCCTGGGAGTGTTTGATGGGACAGTGTAGAGGGAGCTTTACTCTGTATCTAACCCTGTACCTGACCCTGGGAGTGTTTGATGGGACAGTGTAGAGGGAGCTTTACTCTGTATCTAACCCTGTACCTGACCCTGGGAGTGTTTGACGGGACAGTGTAGAGGGAGCTTTACTCTGTATCTAACCCTGTACCTGACCCTGGGAGTGTTTGATGGGACAGT
>NW_027138402.1:30000-50684 GCF_035084215.1 Heptranchias perlo | reverse complement strand
TTCTCCCCCAGTGTTTCACTCTCTCTCTCCCCCCAGTGTTTCTCTCTCTCTCTCCCCCCAGTGATTCTCTCTCTCTCCCCCAGTGTTTCACTCTCTCTCTCCCCCCAGTGTTTCTCTCTCTCTCTCCCCCCCAGTGTTTCTCTCTCTCTCCCCCCAAGTGTTTCTCTCTCTCTCCCGCCAGTGTTTCTCTCTCTCTCTCTCTCTCCCCCCAGTGTTTCTCTCTCTCTCTCCCCCAGTGTTTCACTATCTCTCTCCCCCCAGTGTTTCTCTCTCTCTCTCCCCCCAGTGTTTTTCTCACTCACTCTCTTACCCCCAGTGTTTCTCTCTCTTCCCCCCAGTGTTTCTCTCTCTTCGCCCCAGTATTTCTCTCTCTTCCCACCAGTGTTTCTCTCTCTTACCCCAGTGTTTCTCTCTCTTCCCCCACGGTGTTTCTCTCTCTTCCCCCAGTGTTTCTCTGTCTTCCCCCCAGTTTTTCTCTCTCTTCCCCCCAGTGTTTCTCTCTCTCTCTCTCCCCCCCCCCCAGTGATTTTCTCTCTCTCCCCCCAGTGTTTCTCTGTCTCTCCCTCCAGTGTTTCTCTCACACTCTCCCCGCATTGTTTCCCTCCCCCTCTCCCCCCAATGTTTCTCTCCCTCTCTCCCCCCAGTATTTCTCTCACCCTCGCCCCCCAGTGTTTCTCTCACCCTCTCCCCACAGAGTTTCTCTCACTCTCTCCCCCCAGTGTTTCTCTCTCTTCCCCCCAGTGTTTCTCTCTCTTCCTCCCAGTGCTTCACTCCCTTCCCCCCAGTGTTTCTCTCTCTTCCCCCCAGTGTTTCTCTCACTTCACCACAGTGTTTCTCTTTTTCCCCCCAGTGTTTCTCTCTCTTCCCCCCAGTGTTTGTCTCTCTTCTCCCCAGTCTCTCTCTCTGTCTCCCCCCCAGTGTTTCTCTCTCTCTCTCCCCCCAAGTGTTTCTCTCTCTCTCTCCCCCCAGTGTCTCTCTCCCTCTCTCCCCCCAGTTTTTCTCTCTGTCTTTCCCGCCAGTGTTTCTCTCTCTCTCTCTCCCTCTCCACCCAGTGTTTATCTCTATCTCCCTCCAGCGTTATCTCTCTCTCCACCCCAGTGTTTCTCTGTCTCTCTTTCTCTTCCCCAGTGTTTCTCTCTCTCTCTCTCCCCCCAGTGTTTCTCTCTCTATCCCCCCAGTGTGTGTCTCTCTCTCTCCCCCCAGTGTTTCTCTCTCTCTCCCCCCCCCCCCCATTATTTCTCTCCCTCTCCCCCAGTGTTTCTCTCTCTCTCTCTCTCCCCAGTGTTTCTCTCTCTCTTTCCCCCCAGTGTTTCTCGCTCTCTCTCCCCCAGTGTTTCTCTGTCTATCCCCCCAGTGTTTCTCTCCCTCTCTCCCTCCCGTGTTTCTCTCTCTCTCACCCCCAGTGTTTCTCTCTCTCTCTCCCCCCAGTGTTTCTCTCTCTCTCTCCCCCCAGTGTCTCTCTCTCTATCACCCAGTGCTTCTCTCCCTCTCTCCCCCCAGTTTTTCTCTCTGTCTTTCCCGCCAGTGTTTCTCTCTCTCTCCCCAGTGTTTCTCTCTCTCTCCCCCCAGTGTTTCTCTCTCTCTCTCTCTCCCCCCAGTGTTTCTCTCTCTCGCCCCCCAGTGTTTTTCTCTCTCTCTCCCCTCAGTGTTTCTCTCTCTCTCCCCCCAAGTGTTTCTCTCTTTCTCCCGCCAGTGTTTCTCTCTCACTCTCTCCCCCCAGTGTTTCTCTCTCTCTCCCCCAGTGTTTCACTCTCTCTCTCCCCCCAGGGTTTCTCTCTCTCTCTCCCACCAGTGATTCTCTCTCTCTCCCCCCAGTGTTTCTCTGTCTCTCCCTCCAGTGTTTCTCTCACACTCTCCCCGCATTGTTTCCCTCAACCTCTCCCCCCAATGTTTCTCTCCCCCTCTCCCCCCAGTGTTTCTCTCACCCTCTCCCCCGAGTGTTTCTCTCACCCTCTCCCCCCATTGTTTCTCTCACCCTCTCCCCCCAGTGTTTCTCTCACCCTCTCCCCCCAGTGTTTCTCTCACCCTCGCCCCCCAGTGTTTCTCTCACCCTCTCCCACAGTGTTTCTCTCACTCTCTCCCCCTGTGTTTCTCTCTATCTCCCCCCAAGTGTTTCTCTCTCAATCCCCCCCCAGTGTTTCTCTCTCTCTCTTCCCCCCAGTGTTTCTCTCTCTTCCCCCCAGTGTTTCTCTCTCTTCCTCCCAGTGTTTGTCTCTCTTCTCCTCAGTTTCTCTCTCTCTCTCCCCAGTGTTTCTCTGTCTCTCTCTGTCTCTCCCCCCAGTGTTTCTCTCTCTCTCTCCCCCCAGAGTTTCTCTCTCTCTCCCCCCAGTATTTCTCTCTCTCTCCCCCAGTGTTTCTCTCTCGCTCTCTCTCTCTCTCCCCCCAGTGTTTCTCTCTCTCTTCCCCCCCAGTGTTTCTCTCTCTCTCTCCCCAGTGTTTCTCTGTCTATCCCCCCAGTCTTTCTCTCCCTCTCTCCCTCCCGTGTTTCTCTCTCTCTCACCCCCAGCGTTTCTCTCTCTGTCTCCCCCCAGTGTTTCTCTCTCTCTCTCTCCCCACAGTGTTTCTCTCTCTCTCTCCGCCCAATGTTTCTCTCTCTCTCCCCCCCAGTATTTCTCTCCCTCTCCCCCAGTGTTTCTCTCTCTCTCTCTCTCTCCCCAGTGTTTCTCTCTCTCTTTCTCCCCAGTGTTTCTCTCTCTCTCTCCCCCCAGTGTTTCTCTCTCTCTCCCCCCAGTATTTCTCTCTCTCTCCCCCAGTGTTTCTCTCTCGCTCTCTCTCTTTCTCCCCCCAGTGTTTCTCTCTCTCTTCCCCCCCAGTGTTTCTCTCTCTCTCTCCCCAGTGTTTCTCTGTCTATCCCCCCAGTCTTTCTCTCCCTCTCTCCCTCCCGTGTTTCTCTCTCTCTCACCCCCAGTGTTTCTCTCTCTCTCTCTCTCCCCAGTGTTTCTCTCTCTCTCTCCCCCCAGTGTTTCTCTCACCCTCTCCCCCAGTGTTTCTCTCTCTCTCCCCCCCAGTGTCTCTCTCTCTATCACCCAGTGTTTCTCTCCCTCTCTCCCCCCAGTTTTTCTCTCTGTCTTTCCCGCCAGTGTTTCTCTCTCTCGCCCCCCAGTGTTTTTCTCTCTCTCTCCCCTCAGTGTTTCTCTCTCTCTCCCCCCAAGTGTTTCTCTCTCTCTCCCGCCAGTGTTTCTCTCTCTCTCTCTCCCCCCAGTGTTTCTCTCTCTCTCCCCCAGTGTTTCACTCTCTCTCTCCCCCAGTGTTTCTCTCTCTCTCTCCCCCCAGTGATTCTCTCTCTCTCCCCCAGTGTTTCACTCTCTCTCTCCCCCCAGTGTTTCTCTCTCTCTCTCCCCCCAGTGTTTCTCTCTCTCTCCCCCCAAGTGTTTCTCTCTCTCTCCCGCCAGTGTTTCTCTCTCTCTCTCTCTCTCCCCCCAGTGTTTCTCTCTCTCTCCCCCAGTGTTTCACTATCTCTCTCCCCCCAGTGTTTCTCTCTCTCTCTCCCCCCAGTGTTTTTCTCACTCACTCTCTTACCCCCAGTGTTTCTCTCTCTTCCCCCCAGTGTTTCTCTCTCTTCGCCCCAGTATTTCTCTCTCTTCCCACCAGTGTTTCTCTCTCTTACCCCAGTGTTTCTCTCTCTTCCCCACGGTGTTTCTCTCTCTTCCCCCAGTGTTTCTCTGTCTTCCCCCCAGTTTTTCTCTCTCTTCCCCCCAGTGTTTCTCTCTCTCTCTCTCTCCCCCCCCCAGTGATTCTCTCTCTCTCCACCCAGTGTTTCTCTGTCTCTCCCTCCAGTGTTTCTCTCACACTCTCCCCGCATTGTTTCCCTCCCCCTCTCCCCCAATGTTTCTCTCCCTCTCTCCCCCCAGTATTTCTCTCACCCTCGCCCCCCAGTGTTTCTCTCACCCTCTCCCACAGAGTTTCTCTCACTCTCTCCCCCCAGTGTTTCTCTCTCTTCCCCCAGTGTTTCTCTCTCTTCCTCCCAGTGCTTCACTCCCTTCCCCCCAGTGTTTCTCTCTCTTCCCCCCAGTGTTTCTCTCTCTTCACCACAGTGTTTCTCTTTTTCCCCCCAGTGTTTCTCTCCCTTCCCCCCAGTGTTTGTCTCTCTTCTCCCCAGTCTCTCTCTCTGTCTCCCCCCCAGTGTTTCTCTCTCTCTCTCCCCCCAAGTGTTTCTCTCTCTCTCTCCCCCCAGTGTCTCTCTCCCTCTCTCCCCCCAGTTTTTCTCTCTGTCTTTCCCGCCAGTGTTTCTCTCTCTCTCTCTCCCTCTCCACCCAGTGTTTATCTCTATCTCCCTCCAGCGTTATCTCTCTCTCCACCCCAGTGTTTCTCTGTCTCTCTTTCTCTTCCCCAGTGTTTCTCTCTCTCTCTCTCCCCCCAGTGTTTCTCTCTCTATCCCCCCAGTGTGTGTCTCTCTCTCTCCCCCCAGTGTTTCTCTCTCTCTCCCCCCCCCATTATTTCTCTCCCTCTCCCCCAGTGTTTCTCTCTCTCTCTCCCCAGTGTTTCTCTCTCTCTTTCCCCCCAGTGTTTCTCTCTCTCTCTCCCCCAGTGTTTCTCTGTCTATCCCCCCAGTCTTTCTCTCCCTCTCTCCCTCCCGTGTTTCTCTCTCTCTCACCCCCAGTGTTTCTCTCTCTCTCTCCCCCCAGTGTTTCTCTCTCTCTCTCCCCCCAGTGTCTCTCTCTCTATCACCCAGTGCTTCTCTCCCTCTCTCCCCCCAGTTTTTCTCTCTGTCTTTCCCGCCAGTGTTTCTCTCTCTCTCCCCAGTGTTTCTCTCTCTCTCCCCCCAGTGTTTCTCTCTCTCTCTCTCTCCCCCCAGTGTTTCTCTCTCTCGCCCCCCAGTGTTTTTCTCTCTCTCTCCCCTCAGTGTTTCTCTCTCTCTCCCCCCAAGTGTTTCTCTCTTTCTCCCGCCAGTGTTTCTCTCTCACTCTCTCCCCCCAGTGTTTCTCTCTCTCTCCCCCAGTGTTTCACTCTCTCTCTCCCCCCAGGGTTTCTCTCTCTCTCTCCCACCAGTGATTCTCTCTCTCTCCCCCCAGTGTTTCTCTGTCTCTCCCTCCAGTGTTTCTCTCACACTCTCCCCGCATTGTTTCCCTCAACCTCTCCCCCCAATGTTTCTCTCCCCCTCTCCCCCCAGTGTTTCTCTCACCCTCTCCCCCGAGTGTTTCTCTCACCCTCTCCCCCATTGTTTCTCTCACCCTCTCCCCCCAGTGTTTCTCTCACCCTCTCCCCCCAGTGTTTCTCTCACGCTCGCCCCCCAGTGTTTTTCTCACCCTCTCCCACAGTGTTTCTCTCACTCTCTCCCCCTGTGTTTCTCTCTATCTCCCCCCAAGTGTTTCTCTCTCAATCCCCCCCAGTGTTTATCTCTCTCTCTTCCCCCCAGTGTTTCTCTCTCTTCCCCCCAGTGTTTCTCTCTCTTCCTCCCAGTGTTTGTCTCTCTTCTCCTCAGTTTCTCTCTCTCTCTCTCTCCCCAGTGTTTCTCTGTCTCTCTCTGTCTCTCCCCCCAGTGTTTCTCTCTCTCTCTCCCCCCAGAGTTTCTCTCTCTCTCCCCCCAGTATTTCTCTCTCTCTCCCCCAGTGTTTCTCTCTCGCTCTCTCTCTCTCTCCCCCCAGTGTTTCTCTCTCTCTTCCCCCCCAGTGTTTCTCTCGCTCTCTCCCCAGTGTTTCTCTGTCTATCCCCCCAGTCTTTCTCTCCCTCTCTCCCTCCCGTGTTTCTCTCTCTCTCACCCCCAGCGTTTCTCTCTCTGTCTCCCCCCAGTGTTTCTCTCTCTCTCTCCCCCCCAGTGTTTCTCTCTCTCTCTCCGCCCAGTGTTTCTCTCTCTCTCCCCCCCAGTATTTCTCTCCCTCTCCCCCAGTGTTTCTCTCTCTCTCTCTCCCCAGTGTTTCTCTCTCTCTTTCCCCCCAGTGTTTCTCTCTCTCTCTCCCCCCAGTGTTTCTCTCTCTCTCCCCCCAGTATTTCTCTCTCTCTCCCCCAGTGTTTCTCTCTCGCTCTCTCTCTTTCTCCCCCCAGTGTTTCTCTCTCTCTTCCCCCCCAGTGTTTCTCTCTCTCTCTCCCCAGTGTTTCTCTGTCTATCCCCCCAGTCTTTCTCTCCCTCTCTCCCTCCCGTGTTTCTCTCTCTCTCACCCCCAGTGTTTCTCTCTCTCTCTCTCTCCCCAGTGTTTCTCTCTCTCTCTCCCCCCAGTGTTTCTCTCACCCTCTCCCCCAGTGTTTCTCTCTCTCTCCCCCCAGTGTCTCTCTCTCTATCACCCAGTGTTTCTCTCCCTCTCTCCCCCCTGTTTTTCTCTCTGTCTTTCCCGCCAGTGTTTCTCTCTCTCGCCCCCCAGTGTTTTTCTCTCTCTCTCCCCTCAGTGTTTCTCTCTCTCTCCCCCCAAGTGTTTCTCTCTCTCTCCCGCCAGTGTTTCTCTCTCTCTCTCTCCCCCCAGTGTTTCTCTCTCCCTCCCCCAGTGTTTCACTCTCTCTCTCCCCCCAGTGTTTCTCTCTCTCTCTCCCCCAGTGATTCTCTCTCTCTCCCCCAGTGTTTCACTCTCTCTCTCCCCCCAGTGTTTCTCTCTCTCTCTCCCCCCAGTGATTCTCTCTCTCTCCCCCCAGTGTTTCTCTGCTCTCCCTCCAGTGTTTCTCTCACACTCTCCCCGCATTGTTTCCCTCACCCTCTCCCCCCAATGTTTCTCTCACCCTCTCACCCCAGTGTTTCTCTCACCCTCTCCCCCGAGTGTTTCTCTCACCCTCTCCCCCCATTGTTTCTCTCCCCCTCTCCTCCCAGTGTTTCTCTCCCCCTCTCCACCCAGTGTTTCTCTCACCCTCGCCCCCCAGTGTTTCTCTCCCTCTCTCCCCCCAGTTTTTCTCTCTGTCTTTCCCGCCAGTGTTTCTCTCTCTCGCCCCCCAATGTTTTTCTCTCTCTCTCCCCTCAGTGTTTCTCTCTCTCTCCCCCCAAGTGTTTCTCTCTCTCTACCGCCAGTGTTTCTCTCTCTCTCACCCCCAGTGTTTCTCTCTCTCTCTCTCTCCCCAGTGTTTCTCTCTCTCTCTCCCCCCAGTGTTTCTCTCACCCTCTCCCCCAGTGTTTCTCTCTCTCTCCCCCCCAGTGTCTCTCTCTCTATCACCCAGTGTTTCTCTCCCTCTCTCCCCCCAGTTTTTCTCTCTGTCTTTCCCGCCAGTGTTTCTCTCTCTCGCCCCCCAGTGTTTTTCTCTCTCTCTCCCCTCAGTGTTTCTCTCTCTCTCCCCCCAAGTGTTTCTCTCTCTCTCCCGCCAGTGTTTCTCTCTCTCTCTCTCCCCCCAGTGTTTCTCTCTCTCTCCCCCAGTGTTTCACTCTCTCTCTCCCCCCAGTGTTTCTCTCTCTCTCTCCCCCCAGTGATTCTCTCTCTCCCCCCAGTGTTTCACTCTCTCTCTCCCCCCAGTGTTTCTCTCTCTCTCTCCCCCCAGTGATTCTCTCTCTCTCCCCCCAGTGTTTCTCTGCTCTCCCTCCAGTGTTTCTCTCACACTCTCCCGCATTGTTTCCCTCACCCTCTCCCCCCAATGTTTCTCTCACCCTCTCACCCCAGTGTTTCTCTCACCCTCTCCCCCGAGTGTTTCTCTCACCCTCTCCCCCAATTGTTTCTCTCCCCCTCTCCTCCCAGTGTTTCTCTCCCCCTCTCCCCCCAGTGTTTCTCTCACCCTCGCCCCCCAGTGTTTCTCTCCCTCTCTCCCCCCAGTTTTTCTCTCTGTCTTTCCCGCCAGTGTTTCTCTCTCTCGCCCCCCAATGTTTTTCTCTCTCTCTCCCCTCAGTGTTTCTCTCTCTCTCCCCCCAAGTGTTTCTCTCTCTCTCCCGCCAGTGTTTCTCTCTCTCTCTCTCCCCCCAGTGTTTCTCTCTCTCTCCCCCAGTGTTTCACTCTCTCTCTCCCCCCAGTGTTTCTCTCTCTCTCTCCCCCCAGTGATTCTCTCTCTCTCCCCCAGTGTTTCACTCTCTCTCTCCCCCCAGTGTTTCTCTCTCTCTCTCCCCCCAGTGATTCTCTCTCTCTCCCCCCAGTGTTTCTCTGCTCTCCCTCCAGTGTTTCTCTCACACTCTCCCCGCATTGTTTCCCTCCCCCTCTCCCCCCAATGTTTCTCTCACCCTCTCACCCCAGTGTTTCTCTCACCCTCTCCCCCGATTGTTTCTCTCACCCTCTCCCCCCATTGTTTCTCTCCCCCTCTCCCCCCAGTGTTTCTCTCCCCCTCTCCCCCCAGTGTTTCTCTCACCCTCGCCCCCCAGTGTTTCTCGCACCCTCTCCCACAGTGTTTCTCTCACTCTCTCCCCCCAGTGTTTCTCTCTATCTCCCCCCAAGTGTTTCTCTCTCACTCCCCCCACCAGTGTTTCTCGCTCTCTCTTCCCACCAGTGTTTCTCTCTCTTCCCCCCAGTGTTTCTCTCTCTTCCTCCCAGTGCTTCACTCCCTTCCCCCCAGTGTTTCTCTCTCTTCCCCCCAGTGTTTCTCTCTCTTCCCCCCAGTATTTCTCTTTTCCCCCCCAGTGTTTCTCTCTCTTCCCCCCAGTGTTTGTCTCTCTTCTCCCCAGTCTCTCTCTCTGTCTCCCCCCCCCCCCCCAGTGTTTGTCTCTCTCTCTCCCCCAGTGTTTTTCTCTCTCTCTCCCCCCAGTGTCTCTCTCCCTCTCTCCCCCCAGTGTTTCTCTCTCTCTCTTTCCCTCTCCACCCAGTGTTTATCTCTCTCTCCCTCCAGCGTTTATCTCTCTCTCCACCCCAGTGTTTCTCTGTCTCTCATTCTCTCCCCCCAGTGTTTCTCTCTCTCTCTCTCCCCCCAGTGTTTCTCTCTCTATCCCCCCAGTGTTTCTCTCTCTCTCTCCCCCCAGTATTTCTCTCTCTCTACCCCCCCCCCCAATATTTCTCTCCCTCTCCCCCAGTGTTTCTCTCTCTCTCTCCACACAGTGTCTCTCTCTCTATCACCCAGTGTTTCTCTCCCTCTCTCCCCCCAGTTGTTCTCTCTGTCTTTCCCGCCAGTGTTTATCTCTCTCTCCCCAGTGTTTCTCTCTCTCTCCCCCCAGTGTTTCTCTCTCTCTCTCTCCCCTCAGTGTTTCTCTCTCTCTCCCCCCAAGTGTTTCTCTCTCTCTCCCGCCAGTGTTTCTCTCTCTCTCTCTCCCCCCAGTGTTTCTCTCTCTCTCCCCCAGTGTTTCACTCTCTCTCTCCCTCCAGTGTTTCTCTCTCTCTTCCCCCCCCCCAGTATTTCTCTCCCTCTCCCCCAGTGTTTCTCTCTCTCTCTCTCTCCCCAGTGTTTCTCTCTCTCTTTCCCCCCAGTCTTTCTCTCCCTCTCTCCCTCCCGTGTTTCTCTCTCTCTCACGCCCAGTGTTTCTCTCTCTCTCTCCCCCCAGTGTTTCTCTCTCTCTCTCCACCCAGTGTCTCTCTCTCTATCACCCAGTGTTTCTCTCCCTCTCTCCCCCCAGTTTTTCTCTCTGTCTTTCCCGCCAGTGTTTATCTCTCTCTCCCCAGTGTTTCTCTCTCTCTCCCCCCAGTGTTTCTCTCTCTCTCTCTCCCCTCAGTGTTTCTCTCTCTCTCCCCCCAAGTGTTTCTCTCTCTCTCCCGCCAGTTTTTCTCTCTCTCTCTCTCCCCCCAGTGTTTCTCTCTCTCTCCCCCAGTGTTTCACTCTCTCTCTCCCTCCAGTGTTTCTCTCTCTCTTCCCCCCCCAGTATTTCTCTCCCTCTCCCCCAGTGTTTCTCTCTCTATCACTCTCTCCCCAGTGTTTCTCTCCCTCTTTCCCCCCAGTCTTTCTCTCCCTCTCTCCCTCCCGTGTTTCTCTCTCTCTCTCACCCCCAGTGTTTCTCTCTCTCTCTCCCCCCAGTGTTTCTCTCTCTCCCTCCCCCCAGTGTTTCTCTCTCTCGCCCCCCAGTGTTTCTCTCTCTCCCCCAAAGTGTTTCTCTCTCTCTCCCTCCAGTATTTCTCTCACCCTCTCCCCGCAGTGTTTCTGTCATCCTCTCCCCCAATTGTTTATCTCACCCTCTCCCACCAGTGTTTCTCTCACTCTCTCCCCCCAGTGGTTCTCTCTCCCTCCCCCCAGTGTTTCTCTCTCTCTCTCTCCCCAGTGTTTCTCTCTCTCTCCCCGCAATGTTTCTCTCTCTATCTTCCCCCAGTGTTTCTCTCTCTCTCCCCCCCAGTGTTTTTCTCACTCACTCTCTTACCCCCAGTGTTTCTCTCTCTTCCACCCAGTGTTTCTCTCTCTTCGCCCCAGTATTTCTCTCTCTTCCCACCAGTGTTTCTCTCTCTTACCCCCACTGATACTCTCTCTGCCCCCGGTGTTTCTCTCTCTTCCCCCAGTGTTTCTCTCTCTCTCCCCCCAGTGTTTCTCTCTCTCTCTCCCCCCAGTTTATTTCTCTCTCTCTCTCTCCCCCACCCCAGTGTTGATCTCTCTCTCTCCTCCCAAGTGTTTCTCTCTCGCTCTCTCTCTCCCCAGTGTTTCTCTCTCTCTTTCCCCCCAGTGTTTCTCTCTCTCTCTCCCCCAGTGTTTCTCTCTCTCTCCCCCCAGTCTTTCTCTCCCTCTCTCCATCCCGTGTTTCTCTCTCTCTCACCCCCAGTGTCTCTCTCTCTCTCTCTCCCCCAGTGTTTCTCTCTCTCTCCCCCCCCCCCAGTGTCTCTCTCTCTATCACCCAGTGTTTTTCTCCCTCTCTCCCCCCAGTTTTTCTATCTGTCTTTCCCGCCAGTGTTTCTCTCTCTCTCCCCAGTGTTTCTCTCTCTCTCCCCCCAGTGTTTCTCTCTCTCTCTCTCCCCCCAGTGTTTCTCTCTCTCGCCCCCCAGTGTTTTTCTCTCTCGCTCCCCTCAGTGTTTCTCTCTCTCTCACCCCAAGTGTTTCTCTCTCTCTCCCGCCAGTGTGTCTCTCTCACTCTCACCCCCCAGTGTTTCTCTCTCTCTCTCCCCCAGTGTTTCACTCTCTCTCTCCCCCCGGTGTTTCTCTCTCTCTCCCCCCCAGTGATTCTCTCTCTCTCCCCCTAGTGTTTCTCTGTCTCTCACTCCAGTGTTTCTCTCACACTCTCCCCGCATTGTTTCCCTCAACCTCTCCCCCCAATGTTTCTCTCACCCTCTCCCCCCAGTGTTTCTCTCACCCTCTCCCCCGAGTGTTTCTCTCAACCTCTCCCCCCAGTGTTTCTCTCACCCTCTCCCACAGTGTTTCTCTCACTCTCTCCCCCCAGTGTTTATCTCTATCTCCCCCCAAGTGTTTCTCTCTCCCTCCCCCCCAAGTGTTTCTCTCTCTCTCTTCCCCCCAGTGTTTCTCTCTCTTCCCCCCAGTGTTTCTCTCTCTTCCCAGCAGTGTTTCTCTCTCTTCCCCCCAGTGTTTGTCTCTCTTCTCCCCAGTTTCTCTCTCTCTCTCTCTCCCCAGTGTTTCTCTGTCTCTCTCTGTCTCTCCCCCCAGTGTTTCTCTCTCTCTCTCCCCCCAGTGTTTCTCTCTCTCTCCCCCCCCCCAGTATTTCTCTCCCTCTCCCCCAGTGTTTCTCTCTCTCTCTCTCACCCCCAGTGTTGCTCTCTCTCTCTCCCCCCAGTGTTTCTCTCTCTCTCTCCCCCCAGTGTTTCTCTCTCTATCACCCAGTGTTTCTCTCCCTCTCTCCCCCCAGTTTTTCTCTCTGTCTTTCCCGCCAGTGTTTCTCTCTCTCCCCAATGTTTCTCTCTCTCTCCCCCCAGTGTTTCTCTCTCTCTCTCTCCCCCCAGTGTTTCTCTCTCTCGCCCCCCAGTGTTTTTCTCTCTCTCTCCCCCTCAGTGTTTCTCTCTCTCTCCCCCCAAGTGTTTCTCTCACTCTCCCGCCAGTGTCTCTCTCTCTCTCTCTCCCCCCAGTGTTTCTCTCTCTCTCCCCCAGTGTTTCACTCTCTCTCTCCCCCCAATCATTCTCTCTCTCTCCCCCCAGTGTTTCTCTGTCTCTCCCTCCCGTGTTTCTCTCACACTCTCCCCGCATTGTTTCCCTCACCCTCTCCCCCCAATGTTTCTCTCACCCTCTCCCCCCAGTGTTTCTCTCACCCTCTCCCCCGAGTGTTTCTCTCACCCTCTCCCCCCAGTTTTTCTCTCACCCTCGCCCCCCAGTGTTTCTCTCACCCTCTCCCCCCAGTTTTTCTCTCACCCTCGCCCCCCGAGTGTTTCTCTCACCCTCGCCCCCCATTGTTTCTCTCCCCCTCACCCCCCAGTGTTTCTCTCACCCTCTCCCACAGTTTTTCTCTCACTCCCTCCCCCCAGTGTTTCTCTCTAACTCCCCCCAAGTGTTTCTCTCTCACTCCCCCCCAGTGTTTCTCTCTCTCTCTTCCCCCCAGTGTTTCTCTCTCTTCCCCCCAGTGTTTCTCTCTCTTCCTCCCAGTGCTTCACTCCCTTCCCCCCAGTGTTTCTCTCTCTTCCCCCCAGTGTTTCTCTCTCTTCCCCCCAGTGTTTCTCTTTTTTTCCCCCAGTGTTTCTCTCTCTTCCCCCCAGTGTTTGTATCTCTTCTCCCCAGTCTCTCTCTCTGTTTCCCCCCCCCAGTGTTTCTCTCTCTCTCTCTCCCCAGTGTTTTTCTCTCTCTCTCCCCCCAATGTTTCTCTCTCTCTCCCCCCAAGTGTTTCTCTCTCTCTCTCCCCACAGTGTTTCTCTCTCTCTCCCCCCAGTGTCTCTCTCCCTCTTTCCCCCCAGTTTTTCCCTCTGTCTTTCCCGCCAGTGTTTCACTCTCTCTCTCTCCCTCTCCACCCAGTGTTTATCTCTCTCTCCCTCCAGCGTTTATCTCTCTCTCCACTCCAGTGTTTCTCTGTCTCTCTTTCTCTCCCCCCAGTGTTTCTCTCTCTCTCTCCCCCCATTGTTTCTCTCTCTCTCCCCCCCAGTATTTCTCTCCCTCTCCCCCAGTGTTTCTCTCTCTCTCTCTCTCCCCAGTGTTTCTCTCTCTCTTTCCCCCCAGTCTTTCTCTCCCTCTCTCCCTCCCGTGTTTCTCTCTCTCTCACCCCCAGTGTTTCTCTCTCTCTCTCCCCCCAGTGTTTCTCTCTCTCTCCCCCCAGTGTCTCTCTCTCTATCACCCAGTGTTTCTCTCCCTCTCTCCCCCCAGTTTTTCTCTGTCTTTCCCGCCAGTGTTTCTCTCTCTCACCCCAGTGTTTCTCTCTCTCTCCCCCCAGTGTTTCTCTCTCTCTCTCTCCCCCCAGTGTTTCTCTCTCTATCCCCCCAGTGTTTCTCTCTCTCTCTCCCCCCAGTGTTTCTCTCTCTCTCCCCCCAGTGTTTCTCTCTCTCCCCCCCATTGTTTCTCTCTCTCTCCAGCCAGTTTTTCTCTCTCTCTCCCTCCAGTGTTTCTCTCACCCTCTCCCCCAGTGTTTCTCTCACACTCTCCCCAAAGTATTTCTCTCACCCTCTCCCCGCAGTGTTTCTGTAATCCTCTCCCCCAATTGTTTATCACACCCTCTCCCCCCAGTGTTTCTCTCACTCTCTCCCCCCAGTGTTTCTCTCTCCCTCCCCCCCAGTGTTTCTCTCTCTCTCTCCCCAGTGTTTCTCTCTCTCTCCCCGCAATGTTTCTCTCTCTATCTTCCCCCAGTGTTTCTCTCTCTCTCTCCCCCCATTGTTTTTCTCACTCACTCTCTTACCCCCAGTGTTTCTCTCTCTTCCCCCCAGTGTTTCTCTCTCTTCGCCCCAGTATTTCTCTCTCTTCCCACCAGTGTTTCTCTCTCTTACCCCAGTGTTTCTCTCTCTTCCCCACGGTGTTTCTCTCTCTTCCCCCAGTGTTTCTCTGTCTTCCCCCCAGTTTTTCTCTCTCTTCCCCCCAGTGTTTCTCTCTCTCTCTCTTCCCCACCCCAGTTTTTCTCTCTCTCTCCCCCCAGTGTGTCTCTCTCTCTCCCCCAGTGTTTCACTCTCTCTCTCCCCCCAGTGTTTCTCTCTCTCTCCCCCCCCCAGTGATTCTCTCTCTCTCCCCCCAGTGTTTCTCTGTCTCTCCCTCCAGTGTTGGTCTCACACTCTCCCCGCATTGTTTCCCTCACCCTCTCCCCCCAATGTTTCTCTCCCCCTCTCCCCCCAGTGTTTCTCTCACCCTCTCCCTCGAGTGTTTCTCTCACCCTCTCCCCCCATTGTTTCTCTCCCCCTCTCCCCCCAGTGTTTCTCTCCCTCTCTCCCCCCAGTGTTTCTCTCACCCTCGCCCCCCAGTGTTTCTCTCACCCTCTCCCACAGTGTTTCTCTCACTCTCTCCCCCCAGTGTTTCTCTCTCTTCCCCCCAGTGTTTCTCTCTCTTCCTCCCAGTGCTTCACTCCCTTCCCACCAGTGTTTCTCTCTCTTCCCCCCAGTGTTTCTCTCTCTTCCCCACAGTGTTTCTCTTTTTCCCCCCAGTGTTTCTCTCTCTTCCCCCCAGTGTTTGTCTCTCTTCTCCCCAGTCTCTCTCTCTATCTCCCCCCCCCAGTGTTTCTCTCTCTCTCTCTCTCCCCCCAGTGTTTTTCTCTCTCTCTCCCCCCAGTGTTTCTCTCTCTCTCCCCCCAAGTGTTTCTCTCTCTCTCTCCCCCCAGTGTTTCTCTCTCTCTCCCCCCAGTGTCTCTCTCCCTCTCTCCCCCCAGTTTTTCTCTCTGTCTTTCCCGCCAGTGTTTCTCTCTCTCTCTCTCCATCTCCACCCAGTGTTTATCTCTCTCTCCCTCCAGCGTTTATCTCTCTCTCCAACCCAGTGTTTCTCTGTCTCTCTTTCTCTCCCCCAGTGTTTCTCTCTCTCTCTCTCTCTCTCTCTCTCTCCCCCTAGTGTTTCTCTCTCTATCCCCCCAGTGTTTCTCTCTCTCTCTCCCCCCAGTGTTTCTCTCTCTCTCTCTCCCCCCCCCAGTACTTCTCTCCCTCTCCCCCAGAGTTTCTCTCTCTCTCTCTCCCCCCAGTGTTTCTCTCTCTCTTTCCCCCCAGTCTTTCTCTCCCTCTCTCCCTCCCGTGTTTCTCTCTCTCTCACCCCCAGTGTTTCTCTCTCTCTCTCCCCCCAGTGTTTCTCTCTCTCTCTCCCCCCAGTGTCCCTCTCTCTATCACCCAGTGTTTCTCTCCCTCTCTCCCCCCAGTTTTTCTCTCTGTCTTTCCCGCCAGTGTTTCTCTCTCTCCCCAGTGTTTCTCTCTCTATCCCCCCAGTGTTTCTCTCTCTCTCTCTCCCCCCAGTGTCTCTCTCTCTATCACCCAGTGTTTCTCTCCCTCTCTCCCCCCAGTTTTTCTCTGTCTTTCCCGCCAGTGTTTCTCTCTCTCACCCCAGTGTTTCTCTCTCTCTCCCCCCAGTGTTTCTCTCTCTCTCTCTCCCCCCAGTGTTTCTCTCTCTATCCCCCCAGTGTTTCTATCTCTCTCTCCCCCCAGTGTTTCTCTCTCTCTCCCCCCAGTGTTTCTCTCTCTCCCCCCCATTGTTTCTCTCTCTCTCCAGCCAGTTTTTCTCTCTCTCTCCCTCCAGTGTTTCTCTCACCCTCTCCCCCAGTGTTTCTCTCACACTCTCCCCAAAGTATTTCTCTCACCCTCTCCCCGCAGTGTTTCTGTAATCCTCTCCCCCAATTGTTTATCACACCCTCTCCCCCCAGTGTTTCTCTCACTCTCTCCCCCCAGTGTTTCTCTCTCCCACCCCCCCAGTGTTTCTCTCTCTCTCTCCCCAGTGTTTCTCTCTCTCTCCCCGCAATGTTTCTCTCTCTATCTTCCCCCAGTGTTTCTCTCTCTCTCTCCCCCCATTGTTTTTCTCACTCACTCTCTTACCCCCAGTGTTTCTCTCTCTTCCCCCCAGTGTTTCTCTCTCTTCGCCCCAGTATTTCTCTCTCTTCCCACCAGTGTTTCTCTCTCTTACCCCAGTGTTTCTCTCTCTTCCCCACGGTGTTTCTCTCTCTTCCCCCAGTGTTTCTCTGTCTTCCCCCCAGTTTTTCTCTCTCTTCCCCCCAGTGTTTCTCTCTCTCTCTCTTCCCCACCCCAGTTTTTCTCTCTCTCTCCCCCCAGTGTGTCTCTCTCTCTCCCCCAGTGTTTCACTCTCTCTCCCCCCAGTGTTTCTCTCTCTCTCCCCCCCCAGTGATTCTCTCTCTCTCCCCCCAGTGTTTCTCTGTCTCTCCCTCCAGTGTTTGTCTCACACTCTCCCCGCATTGTTTCCCTCACCCTCTCCCCCCAATGTTTCTCTCCCCCTCTCCCCCCAGTGTTTCTCTCACCCTCTCCCTCGAGTGTTTCTCTCACCCTCTCCCCCCATTGTTTCTCTCCCCCTCTCCCCCCAGTGTTTCTCTCCCTCTCTCCCCCCAGTGTTTCTCTCACCCTCGCCCCCCAGTGTTTCTCTCACCCTCTCCCACAGTGTTTCTCTCACTCTCTCCCCCCAGTGTTTATCTCTCTTCCCCCCAGTGTTTCTCTCTCTTCCTCCCAGTGCTTCACTCCCTTCCCCCCAGTGTTTCTCTCTCTTCGCCCCAGTGTTTCTCTCTCTTCCCCCCAGTGTTTGTCTCTCTTCTCCCCAGTCTCTCTCTCTGTCTCCCCCCCCAGTGTTTCTCTCTCTCTCTCTCTCCCCCCAGTGTTTTTCTCTCTCTCTCCCCCCAGTGTTTCTCTCTCTCTCCCCCCAAGTGTTTCTCTCTCTCTCTCCCCCCAGTGTTTCTCTCTCTCTCCCCCCAGTGTCTCTCTCCCTCTCTCCCCCCAGTTTTTCTCTCTGTCTTTCCCGCCAGTGTTTCTCTCTCTCTCTCTCCATCTCCACCCAGTGTTTATCTCTCTCTCCCTCCAGCGTTTATCTCTCTCTCCACCCCAGTGTTTCTCTGTCTCTCTTTCTCTCCCCCAGTGTTTCTCTCTCTCTCTCTCTCTCTCTCTCTCTCTCTCTCTCCCCCCAGTGTTTCTCTCTCTATCCCCCCAGTGTTTCTCTCTCTCTCTCCCCCCAGTGTTTCTCTCTCTCTCTCTCCCCCCCCCAGTACTTCTCTCCCTCTCCCCCAGAGTTTCTCTCTCTCTCTCTCCCCCCAGTGTTTCTCTCTCTCTTTCCCCCCAGTCGTTCTCTCCCTCTCTCCCTCCCGTGTTCCTCTCTCTCTCACCCCCAGTGTTTCTCTCTCTCTCTCCCCCCAGTGTTTCTCTCTCTCTCTCCCCCCAGTGTTCCTCTCTCTATCACCCAGTGTTTCTCTCCCTCTCTCCCCCCAGTTTTTCTCTCTGTCTTTCCCGCCAGTGTTTCTCTCTCTCCCCAGTGTTTCTCTCTCTCTCCCCCCAGTGTTTCTCTCTCACTCTCTCAACACAGTGTTTCTCTCTCTCTCTCTCCCCCCAGTGTTTCTCTCTCTCGCCCCCCAGTGTTTTTCTATCTCTCGCCCCTCAGTGTTTCTCTCTCTCTCCCCCCAAGTGTTTCTCTCTCTCTCCCGCCAGTGTTTCTCTCTCTCTCTCTCCCCCCAGTGTTTCTCTCTCTCTCCCCCAGTGTTTCACTCTCTCTCTCCCCCCAGTGTTTCTCTCTCTCTCTCCCCCCAGTGATTCTCTCTCTCTCCCCCCAGTGT
Organism: Heptranchias perlo; assembly: GCF_035084215.1. NCBI lineage: Eukaryota > Metazoa > Chordata > Chondrichthyes > Hexanchiformes > Hexanchidae > Heptranchias > Heptranchias perlo. The sequence continues at coordinate 33,367 of NW_027138402.1, read as the reverse complement.
TTCTCTGTCTCTCCTTCCAGTGTTTCTCTCACACTCTCCCCGCATTGTTTCCCTCACCCTCTCCCCCCAGTGTTTCTCTCTCTCCCTCTCTCTCCCCCCAGTGTTTCTCTCTCTATCCCCCCAGTGTTTCTCTCTCTCTCTCCCCCCAGTGTTTCTCTCTCTCTCCCCCCAGTGTTTCTCTCTCTCTCCCCCCATTGTTTCTCTCTCTCTCTCCAGCCAGTTTTTCTCTCTCTCTCCCTCCAGTATTTCTCTCACCCTCTCCCCGCAGTGTTTCTGTCATGCTCTCCCCCAATTGTTTATCTCCCCCTCTCCCCCCAGTGTTTCTCTCACTCTCTCCCCACAGTGGTTCTCTCTCCCTCCCCCCCAGTGTTTCTCTCTCTCTCTCCCCAGTGTTTCTCTCTCTCTCCCCGCAATGTTTCTCTCTCTATCTTCCCCCAGTGTTTTTCTCTCTCTCTCCCCCCAGTGTTTTTCTCACTCACTCTCTTACCCCCAGTGTTTCTCTCTCTTCCCCCCAGTGTTTCTCTCTCTTCGCTCCAGTATTTCTCTCTCTTCCCACCAGTGTTTCTCTCTCTTACCCCCAGTGTTTCTCTCTCTTCCCCCGGTGTTTCTCTCTCTTCCCCCAGTGTTTCTCTGTCTTCCCCCCAGTTTTTCTCTCTCTTCCTCCCAGTGTTTCTCTCTCTTCCCCCCAGTGTTTCTCTCTCTCTCTCTTTCCCCCCCAGTTTTTAGCTCTCTCTCCCCCCAGTGTTTCTCTCTCTTCCCCCCAGTGTTTCTCCCTCTTACCACCAGTGTTTCTCTCTCTTCCCCCCAGTGTTTCTCTCTCTTTACCCCAGTGTTTCAATCTCTTCCCCCCAGTGATTCTCTCTCTTCCCCCCAGTGTTTCTCACTCGTCTACCCAGTGTTTCTCACTCGTCACCAAAGTGTTTCTCTCTCATTCTACCCCCAGTGTTTCTCTCTCTCTCCCCCCAGTGTTTCTCTCTCTCTCTCACCCCAGTGTATTTCTCTCTCTCTCTCTCCCCCCTCCCCAGTGTTGATCTCTCTCTCTCCTCCCCAGTGTTTCTCTCTCGCTCTCTCTCTCCCCAGTGTTTCTCTCTCTCTTTCCTCCCAGTGTTTCTCTTTCTCTCTCCCCCAGTGTTTCTCTCTCTCTCCCCCCAGTGTTTCTCTCTCTCTCTCTCCCCCCAGTGTTTCTCTCTCTCGCCCCCAGTGTTTTTCTCTCTCTCTCCCCTCAGTGTTTCTCTCTCTCTCCCCCCAAGTGTTTCTCTCTCTCTCCCGCCAGTGTTTCTCTCTCTCTCTCTCTCCCCAGTGTTTACCTCTCTCTCCCCCAGTGTTTCACTCTCTCTCTCCCCCCAGTGATTCTCTCTCTCTCTCCCCCCAGTGATTCTCTCTCTCTCCCCCCAGTGTTTCTCTGTCTCTCCCTCCAGTGTTTCTCTCACACTCTCCCCGCATTGTTTCCCTCACCCTCTCCCCCCAGTGTTTCTCTCTCTCCCTCTCTCTCCCTCCAGTGTTTCTCTCTATCCCCCCAGTGTTTCTCTCTCTCTCTCCCCCCGTGTTTCTCTCTCTCTCCCCCCAGTGTTTCTCTCTCTCTCCCCCCATTGTTTCTCTCTCTCTCTCCAGCCAGTTTTTCTCTCTCTCTCCCTCCAGTGTTTCTCTCACCCTCTCCCCCAGTGTTTCTCTCACAATCTCCCCCCAGTATTTCTCTCACCCTCTCCCCGCAGTGTTTCTGTCATCCTTTTCCCCAATTGTTTATCTCACCCTCTCCCCCCAGTGTTTCTCTCACTCTCTCCCCCCAGTGGTTCTCTCTCCCTCCCCCCCCAGTGTTTCTCTCTCTCTCTCCCCAGTGTTTCTCTCTCTCTCCCCGCAATGTTTCTCTCTCTATCTTCCCCCAGTGTTTCTCTCTCTCTCTCCCCCCAGTGTTTTTCTCACTCACTATCTTACCCCCAGTGTTTCTCTCTCTTCCCCCCAGTGTTTCTCTCTCTTCGCCCCAGTATTTCTCTCTCTTCCCACCAGTGTTTCTCTCTCTTACCCCCAGTGTTTCTCACTCTTCCCCCCGGTGTTTCTCTCTCTTCCCCCAGTGTTTCTCTGTCTTCCCCCCAGTGTTTCTCTCTCTCTCTCTTTCCCCCCCAGTTTTTAGCTCTCTCTCCCCCCAGTGTTTCTCTCTCTTCCCCCCAGTGTTTCTCCCTCTTACCACCAGTGTTTCTCTCTCTTCCCCCCAGTGTTTCTCTCTCTTTACCCCAGTGTTTCTCTCTCTTCCCCCCAGTGATTCTTTCTCTTCCCCCCAGTGTTTCTCACTCGTCACCAAAGTGTTTCTCTCTCATTCTACCCCCAGTGTTTCTCTCTCTCTCCCCCCAGTGTTTCTCTCTCTCTCTCACCCCAGTGTATTTCTCTCTCTCTCTCCCCCCCCCCCAGTGTTGATCTCTCTCTCTCCTCCCCAGTGTTTCTCTCTCGCTCTCTCTCTCCCCAGTGTTTCTCTCTCTCTTTCCTCCCAGTGTTTCTCTCTCTCTCTCCCCCAGTGTTTCTCTCTCTCTCCCCCCAGTGTTTCTCTCTCTCTCTCTCTCCCCAGTGTTTACCTCTCTCTCCCCCAGTGTTTCACTCTCTCTCCCCCCAGTTTTTCTCTGTCTCTCCCTCCAGTGTTTCTATCACACTCTCCCCGCATTGTTTCCCTCACCCTCTCCCCCCAATGTTTCTCTCACCCTCTCCCCCCATTGTTTCTCTCACCCTCTCCCCCCAGTGTTTCTCTCCCCCTCTCCCCCCAGTGTTTCTCTCACCCTCGCCCACCAGTGTTTCTCTCACTCTCTCCCCCCAGTGTTTCTCTCTATCTCCCCCCAAGTGTTTCTCTCTCACTCCCCCCCGCAGTGTTTCTCTCTCTCTCTTCCCCCCAGTGTTTCTCTCTCTTCCCCCCAGTGTTTCTCTCTCTTCCTCCCAGTGCTTCACTCCCTTCCCCCCAGTGTTTCTCTCTCTTCCCCCCAGTGTTTCTCTCTCTTCCTCCCAGTGCTTCACTCCCTTCCCCCCAGTGTTTCTCTCTCTTCCCCCCAGTGTTTCTCTCTCTTCCCCCCAGTGTTTCTCTTTTCCCCCCCAGTGTTTCTCTCTCTTCCCCCCAGTGTTTGTCTCTCTTCTCCCCAGTCTCTCTCTCTGTCTCCCCCCCCAGTGTTTCTCTCACTCTCTCCCCCCAGTGTATATCTCTCTCTCCCCCCAAGTGTTTCTCTCTCTCTCTCCCCCCAGTGTTTCTCTCTCTCTCCCCCCAGTGTCTCTCTCCCTCTCTCCCCCCAGTTTTTCTCTCTGTCTTTCCCGCCAGTGTTTCTCTCTCTCTCTCCCTCTCCACCCAGTGTTTATCTCTCTCTCCCTCCAGCGTTTCACTCTCTCTCCCCCCAGT
>NW_027138402.1:0-27500 GCF_035084215.1 Heptranchias perlo | reverse complement strand
TCTCTCTCTCCCTCCAGTGTTTCTCTCACACTCTCCCCCCAGTATTTCTCTCACCCTCTCCCCCCAGTGTTTCTCTCACACTCTCCCCCCAGTATTTCTCTCACCCTCTCCCCCCAGTGTTTCTCTCACCCTCTCACCCCATTGTTTGTATCACCCTCTCCCCCCTTTGTTTCTCTCACTCTCTCCCCGCATTGTTTCTGTCATCCTCTCCCCCAATTGTTTATCTCACCCTCTCCCCCCAGTGTTTCTCTCTCCCTCCCCCCAGTGTTTCTCTCTATCTCCCCCCCAGTGTTTCTCTCTCTCTCTCCCCAGTGTCTCTCTCTCTCTCTCCCCGCAATGTTTCTCTCTCTATCTTCCCCCAATGTTTCTCTCTCTCTCTCCCCCCAGTGTTTTTCTCACTCACTCTCTTCCCCCCAGTGTTTCTTTCTCTTCCCCACAGTGTTCCTCTCTCTTCGCCCCAGTATTTCTCTCTCTTCCCACCAGTGTTTCTCTCTCTTACCCCCAGTCTTTCTCTCTCTTCCCCCCGGTGTTTCTCTCTCTTCCCCCAGTGTTTCTCTGTCTTCCCCCCCAGTTTTTCTCTCTCTTCCCCCCAGTGTTTCTCACTCGTCTCCCCAGTGTTTCTCACTCGTCACCAAAGTGTTTCTCTCTCATTCTCCCCCCAGTGTTTCTCTCTCTCTCCCCCCAGTGTTTCTCTCTCTCACTCCCCCCAGTGTATTTCTCTCTCTCTCCCCCCCCGCAGTGTTGATCTCTCTCTCTCCTCCCCAGTGTTTCTCTCTCGCTCTCTCTCTCCCCAGTGTTTCTCTCTCCCTTTCCCCCCAGTGTTTCTCTATCTCTCTCCCCCAGTGTTTCTCTCTCTCTCCCCCCAGTGTTTCTCTCTCTCTCTCTCACTCTCCCCTCAGTGTTTCTCTCTCTCGCCCCCCAGTGTTTTTCTCTCTCTCTCCCCTCAGTGTTTCTCTCTCTCTCCCCCCAAGTGTTTCTCTCTCTCTCCCGCCAGTGTTTCTCTCTCTCTCTCCCCCCAGTGTTTCTCTCTCTCACCCCCAGTGTTTCACTCTCTCTCTCCCCCCAGTGTTTCTCTCTCTCTCTCCCCCCAGTGATTCTCTCTCTCTCCCCCCAGTGTTTCTCTGTCTCTCCATCCAGTGTTTCTCTCACACTCTCCCCGCATTGTTTCCCTCACCCTCTCCCCCCAGTGTTTCTCTCACCCTCTCCCCCCAGTGTTTCTCTCCCCCTCTCCCCCCAGTGTTTCTCTCACTCTCTCCCCCCAGTGTTTCTCTCTATCTCCCCCCAAGTGTTTCTCTCTCTATCCCCCCTGTGTTTCTCTCTCTCTCTCTCCCCAGTGTTTCTCTCTCTCGGATGTCTCGGAGCGGCTACAGAACATTTTGGAGGGGGAGGGCGAACAGCCAGCTGTCGTGGTGCACATAGGCACCAACGATATAGGTAAAAAAGGGGATGAGGTCCTAAAAGCAGAATATAGGGAGTTAGGAGGTAAATTAAAAAATAGGACCTCTAAGGTAGTAATCTCAGGATTGCTGCCAGTGCCACGTGCTAGTCAGAGTAGAAATAGGAGGATATTTCAAATGAATACGTGGCTAGAGGAATGGTGCAAGGGGGAGGGATTCAAATTCCTGGGACACTGGAAACGGTTCTGGGGGAGGTGGGACCAGTACAAACCGGACGGTCTGCACCTGGGCAGGGCCGGGACCGCTGTCCTAGGAGGAGTGTTTGCTAGTGCTGTTGGGGAGGGTTTAAACTAAAGTGGCAGGGGGTTGGGAACCTGAGCAGGGAGAGAGAGGAAAGCGTAACAGGAAGGGACAGAAGGTATGGAGTAATAGGTAAAGTGTTAAAAAAGGAAAAAGCAGGAACTAAGCGTCACAAAACAGATTTGAAAGTTCTTTATCTGAATGCACGTAGCATTCGTAATAAAATGGACGAGTTAACGGCACAAATAACTACGTATGGGTATGATCTTGTGGCCATTACAGAAACATGGCTGCAGGGTGACAACGACTGGGAATTAAATATGCCAGGGTATTTAACAATCAGGAAGGACAGGCAGGAAGGAAGGGGAGGTGGGGTGGCTATGTTAATAAAGGAAGGAATCACTGTAATACAGAGAAATGATATTGGGACAAAGCATCAAGATAATGAAACAGTTTGGGTGGAGATAAGGAATAATAAGGGAAAAAAAACATTAGTGGGCGTAGTATATAGGCCTCCTAATAGTTGCAACTCTGCTGGAAGAAGTATTAATCAGGAGATAGTCGGGGCATGTAATAAGGGAACAGCCATAATTATGGGGGATTTTAATTATCATATTAACTGGACACATCAAATTGGGCAGAGCAGCCTTGAGGACGAGTTCATTGAGTGCATCAGGGATGGATTTCTTGAGCAGTATGTAACTGATCCTACAAGGGGGCAGGCAACCTTGGACCTGGTCCTGTGCAATGAGTCAGGATTAATTAATAATGTCCTAGTTAAGGATCCCCTTGGAACGAGCGACCACAACATGGTTGAATTCCATATCCAATTAGAGGGTGAGAAGGTTGATTCTCAAACAAGCGTACTGAGCTTGAATAAAGGAGACTATGATGGTATGAGAGCGGAATTGATTAAAGTGGACTGGGAAAATAGATTAAAGGGTAAGACGGTACATGAGCAGTGGTGTTCATTTAGGGAGTTATTTTACAACTTTCAAAATAAATATATTCCACTGAGGAAAAAAGGGTGTAAAAGAAATGACAGCCACCCGTGGCTAAGTAAAGAAATCAAGGATAGTATCCGACTAAAAACAAGGACATATAAGGTAGCCAAACTTAGTGGGAGGATAGAAGATTGGGAATTCTTCAAAAGACAGCAAAAAGTAACTAAAGGATTGATTAAGAAAGGGAAGTTAGATTATGAAAAGAAATTAGCAAAAAATATAAAAACAGATAGCAAGAGTTTCTATAGTTATATAAAAAGAAAAAGGGTGGCTAAGGCAAACATAGGTCCCTTAGAGGATGAGACCGGGAAATTAATGGTGGGAAACATGGAGATGGCAAAAATGCTGAACAAATATTTTGTTTCAGTCTTTACAGTAGAGGACACTAAGAATATCCCAACACTGGACAAACAGGGGACTCTCGGGGGGGAGGAGCTAAATACGATTAAAATCACTCAAGAGATGGTACTCAGTAAAATAATGGGACTCAAGGCGGATAAATCCCCTGGACCTGATGGCTTCCATCCTAGGGTCTTGAGGGAAGTGGCAGTAGGGATTGTGGATGCTTTGGTGATAGTTTTCCAAAATTCCCTGGACTCAGGAGAGGTCCCGGCAGATTGGAAAACTGCTAATGTAACACCGTTATTTAAAAAGGGTAGTAGGCAGAAGGCTGGAAATTATAGGCCAGTTAGCTTAACATCTGTGGTGGGTAAAATTTTGGAGTCTATTATTAAGGAGACAGTAACGGAACATTTAGATAAGCATAATTTAATAGGACAAAGTCAGCATGGCTTTATGAAGGGGAAGTCATGTCTGACAAATTTGCTTGAGTTCTTCGAGGATATAACGTATAGGGTGGATAAAGGGGAACCAGTGGACGTAGTGTATTTAGACTTCCAGAAGGCATTCGACAAGGTGCCACATAAAAGATTATTACTTAAGATTAAAAATCACGGGATTGGGGGTAATATTCTGGCATGGGTGGAGGATTGGTTATCAAACAGGAAGCAGAGAGTTGGGATAAATGGTTCATTTTCGGACTGGCAACCAGTAACCAGTGGTGTTCCACAGGGGTCGGTGCTGGGTCCCCAACTCTTTACAATCTATATTAACGATTTGGAGGAGGGGACCGAGTGCAACATATCAAAATTTGCAGATGATACAAAGATGGGAGGGAAAGTAGAGAGTGAGGAGGACATAAAAAACCTGCAAGGGGATATAGACAGGCTGGGTGAGTGGGCGGAGATTTGGCAGATGCAATATAATATTGGAAAATGTGAGGTTATGCACTTTGGCAGGAAAAATCAGAGAGCAAGTTATTTTCTTAATGGCGAGAGACTGGAAAGTACTGCAGTACAAAGGGATCTGGGGGTCCTAGTGCAAGAAAATCAAAAAGTTGGTATGCAGGTGCAGCAGGTGATCAAGAAAGCCAACGAAATGTTGGCTTTTATTGCTAGGGGGATAGAATATAAAAACAAGGAGGTATTGCTGCAGTTATATAAGGTATTGGTGAGACCGCACCTGGAATACTGCATACAGTTTTGGTCTCCATACTTAAGAAAAGACAAACTTGCTCTCGAGGCAGTACAAAGAAGGTTCACTCGGTTAATCCCGGGGATGAGGGGGCGGACATATGAGGAGAGGTTGAGTAGATTGGGACTCTACTCATTGGAGTTCAGAAGAATGAGAGGCGATCTTATTGAAACATATAAGATTGTGAAGGGTCTTGATCGGGTGGATGCGGTAAGGATGTTCCCAAAGATGGGTGAAACTAGAACTAGGGGGCATAATCTTAGAATAAGGGGCTGCTCTTTCAAAACTGAGATGAGGAGAAACTTCTTCACTCAGAGGGTGGTAGGTCTGTGGAATTTGCTGCCCCAGGAAGCTGTGGAAGCTACATCATTAGATAAATTTAAAACAGAAATAGACAGTTTCCTAGAAGTAAAGGGAATTAGGGGTTATGGGGAGCGGGCAGGAAATTGGACATGAAGCTGAGTTCGGATCGGTCAATGCCCTGTGGGTGGCGGAGAGGGCCCAGGGGCTATGTGGCCGGGTCCTGCTCCGACTTCTTGTGTTCTTTAGATTTGTGGTTGGGATCAGATCAGCCATGATCTTATTGAATGGCGGAGCAGGCTCGAGGGGCCGATTGGCCTACTCCTGCTCCAATTTCTTATGTTCTTATGTTCTTATGTTCTCTCACCCCCCCCCACCAGTGTTTCTCTCTCTCTCTTCCCCCCAGTGTTTCTCTCTCTTCCCCCCAGTGTTTCTCTCTCTTCCTCCCAGTGCTTCACTCCCTTCCCCCCAGTGTTTCTCTCTCTTCCCCCCAGTTTTTCTCTCTCTTTCCCCCAGTGTTTCTCTTTCCCCCCCCAGTGTTTCTCTCTCTTCCCCCCAGTGTTTGTCTCTCTTCTCCCCAGTCTCTCTCTCTGTCTCCCCCCCCAGTGTTTCTCTCTCTCTCCCCCCAAGTGTTTCTCTCTCTCTCTCCCCCCAGTGTTTCTCTCTCTCTCCCCCCAGTGTCTCTCTCTCTCTCCCCCCAGTTTTTCTCTCTGTCTTTCCCGCCAGTGTTTCTCTCTCTCTCTCTCCCTCTCCACCCAGTGCTTATCTCTCTCTCCCTCCATCGTTTATCTCTCTCTCCACCCCAGTGTTTCTCTGTCTCTCTTTCTCTCACCCAGTGTTTCTCTCTCTCTCTCTCCCCCCGGTGTTTCTCTCGCTATCCCCCCTGTGTTTCTCTCTCTCTCTCCCCCCAGTGTTTCTCTCTCTCTCCCCCCAGTGTTTCTCTCTCTCTCCCCCCATTGTTTCTCTCTCTCTCTCCAGCCAGTTTCTCTCTCTCTCTCCCTCCAGTGCTCTCTCACCCTCTCCCCTAGTGTTTCTCTCACACTCTCCCCCCAGTATTTCTCTCACCCTCTCCCCCCAGTGTTTCTCTCACCCTCTCACCCCATTGTTTGTATCACCCTCTCCCCCCCCCCTTTGTTTCTCTCACTCTCTCCCCGCAGTGTTTCTGTCATCCTCTCCCCCAATTGTTTATCTCACCCTCGCCCCCCACTGTTTCTCTCTCCCTCCCCCCAGTGTTTCTCTCTATCTCCCCCCCATTGTTTCTCTCTCTCTCTCCCCAGTGTTTCTCTCTCTCTCCCCGCAATGTTTCTCTCTCTATCTTCCCCCAGTGTTTCTCACTCACTCTCTTCCCCCCCAGTGTTTCTCTCTCTTCCCCCCAGTGTTTCTCTCTCTTCGCCCCAGTATTTCTCTCTATCTCCCCCCCAGTGTTTCTCTCTCTTCCCCCCAGTGTTTCTCTCTCTCTCTCTTTCCCCCACAGTTTTTCTCTCTCTCTCCCCGCAGTGTTTCTCTCTCTTCCCCCCAGTGTTTCTCTCTCTTACCACCAGTGTTTCTCTCTCTTCCCCCCAGTGTTTTTCACTCGTCTACCCAGTGCTTCTCTCTCGTCACCAAAGTGTTTCTCTCTCATTCTCCCCCCAGTGTTTCTCTCTCTCTCCCCCCAGTGTTTCTCTCTCTCTCTCCCCCCAGTGTATTTCTCTCTCTCTCTCCCCCCCAGTGTTGATCTCTCTCTCTCCTCCCCAGTGTTTCTCTCTCGCTCTCTCTCTCCCCAGTGTTTCTCTCTCTCTTTCCCCCCAGTGTTTCTCTCTCTCTCTCCCCCACTGTTTCTCTCTCTCTCCCCCCAGTGTTTCTCTCTCTCGCTCCCTCCAGTGTTTCTCTCTCTCTCTCACCCCAGTGTTTCTCTCTCTCTCCCCCGAGTGTTTCTCTCTCTCTCTCCCCCCGCAGTGTTTCTCTCTCTCTCCCCCCTCAGTGTTTCTCTCTCTCTCCCCCCACAGTTTCTCTCACTCTCTCCCCCCAGTGTTTCTCTCACCCTCTACCCCCAGTGTTTCTCTCACCCTCTCCCCCCAGTGTTTCTCTCACCCTCACCCCTCAGTGTTTCTCTCACTCTCTCCCCCAGTGTTTCTCTCTCTCCCCCCCAGTTTTTCTCTCTCTCTCTCTCCCCCCAGTGTTTCTCTCTCTCTCCCCCCAGTGTTTCTCTCTCTCTCTCCCACCAGTGTTTCTCTCTCTCTCCCCCCAGTGTTTCTCTCTCTCTCCCTCCAGTGTTTCTCGCACACTCTCCCCCCAGTGTTTCTCTCCCCCTCTCCCCCAAGTGTTTCTCTCACCCTCTCCCCCCAGTGTTTCTCTCACCCTCTCCCCCCAGTGTTTCTCTCACCCTCTTCCCCCAGTGTTTCTCTCACCCTGTCCCCCCAGTGTTTCTCTCACCCTCTTCCCCCAGTGTTTCCCTCACCCTCTCCCCCCAGTGTTTCTCTCTCTCTTTCCCCCCAGTGTTTCTCTCTCTCTCTCCCCCACTGTTTCTCTCTCTCTCCCCCCAGTGTTTCTCTCTCTCGCTCCCTCCAGTGTTTCTCTCTCTCTCTCACCCCAGTGTTTCTCTCTCTCTCCCCCGAGTGTTTCTCTCTCTCTCCCCCCGCAGTGTTTCACTCTCTCTCCCCCCTCAGTGTTTCTCTCTCTCTCCCCCCACAGTTTCTCTCACTCTCTCCCCCCAGTGTTTCTCTCACCCTCTACCCCCAGTGTTTCTCTCACCCTCTCCCCCCAGTGTTTCTCTCACCCTCACCCCTCAGTGTTTCTCTCACTCTCTCCCCCAGTGTTTCTCTCTCCCCCCCCCCAGTTTTTCTCTCTCTCTCTCTCCCCCCAGTGTTTCTCTCTCTCTCCCCCCAGTGTTTCTCTCTCTCTCTCCCCCCAGTGTTTCTCTCTATCTCCCCCCAAGTGTTTCTCTCTCACTCCCCCCCGCAGTGTTTCTCTCTCTCTCTTCCCCCCAGTGTTTCTCTCTCTTCTCCCCAGTGTTTCTCTCTCTTCCTCCCAGTGCTTCACTCCCTTCCCCCCAGTGTTTCTCTCTCTTCCCCCCAGTGTTTCTCTCTCTTCCTCCCAGTGCTTCACTCCCTTCCCCCCAGTGTTTCTCTCTCTTCCCCCCAGTGTTTCTCTCTCTTCCCCCCAGTGTTTCTCTTTGCCCCCCCAGTGTTTCTCTCTCTTCCCACCAGTGTTTGTCTCTCTTCTCCCCAGTCTCTCTCTCTGTCTCCCCCACCAGTGTTTCTCTCACTCTCTCCCCCCAGTGTATATCTCTCTCTCCCCCCAAGTGTTTCTCTCTCTCTCTCCCCCCAGTGTTTCTCTCTCTCTCCCCCCAGTGTCTCTCTCCCTCTCTCCCCCCAGTTTTTCTCTCTGTCTTTCCCGCCAGTGTTTCTCTCTCTCTCTCGCTCTCCACCCAGTGTTTATCTCTCTCTCCCTCCAGCGTTTATCTCTCTCTCCACCCCAGTGTTTCTCTCTCTCTCTTTCTCTCTCCCCAGTGTTTCTCTCTCTCTCTCTCTCTCTCTCTCTCCACCCAGTGTTTCTCTCTCTATCCCCCCTGTGTTTCTCTCTCTCTCTCCCCAGTGTTTCTCTCTCTCTCCCCCCAGTGTTTCTCTCTCGCTCCCCCCATTGTTTCTCTCTCTCTCTCCAGCCAGTTTTTCTCTCTCTCTCCCTCCAGTGTTTCTCTCACACTCTCCCCCCAGTATTTCTCTCACCCTCTCCCCCCAGTGTTTCTCTCACACTCTCCCCCCAGTATTTCTCTCACCCTCTCCCCCCAGTGTTTCTCTCACCCTCTCACCCCATTGTTTGTATCACCCTCTCCCCCCTTTGTTTCTCTCACTCTCTCCCCGCAGTGTTTCTGTCATCCTCTCCCCCAATTGTTTATCTCACCCTCTCCCCCCAGTGTGTCTCTCTCCCTCCCCCCAGTGTTTCTCTCTATCTCCCCCCAGTGTTTCTCTCTCTCTCTCCCCAGTGTTTCTCTCTCTCTCTCCCCGCAATGTTTCTTTCTCTATCTTCCCCCAATGTTTCTCTCTCTCTCTCCCCCCAGTGTTTTTCTCACTCACTCTCTTCCCCCCAGTGTTTCTTTCTCTTCCCCACAGTGTTCCTCTCTCTTCGCCCCAGTATTTCTCTCTCTTCCCACCAGTGTTTCTCTCTCTTACCCCCAGTCTTTCTCTCTCTTCCCCCCGGTGTTTCTCTCTCTTCCCCCAGTGTTTCTCTGTCTTCCCCCCCAGTTTTTCTCTCTCTTCCCCCCAGTGTTTCTCACTCGTCTCCCCAGTGTTTCTCACTCGTCACCAAAGTGTTTCTCTCTCATTCTCCCCCCAGTGTTTCTCTCTCTCTCCCCCCAGTGTTTCTCTCTCTCACTCCCCCCAGTGTATTTCTCTCTCTCTCCCCACCCCCCAGTGTTGATCTCTCTCTCTCCTCCCCAGTGTTTCTCTCTCGCTCTCTCTCTCCCCAGTGTTTCTCTCTCCCCTTCCCCCCAGTGTTTCTCTATCTCTCTCCCCCAGTGTTTCTCTCTCTCTCCCCCCAGTGTTTCTCCCTCTCTCTCTCACTCTCCCCTCAGTGTTTCTCTCTCTCGCCCCCCAGTGTTTTTCTCTCTCTCTCCCCTCAGTGTTTCTCTCTCTCTCCCCCCAAGTGTTTCTCTCTCTCTCCCGCCAGTGTTTCTCTCTCTCTCTCTCCCTCCAGTGTTTCTCTCTCTCTCCCCCAGTGTTTCACTCTCTCTCTCCCCCCAGTGTTTCTCTCTCTCTCTCCCCCCAGTGATTCTCTCTCTCTCCCCCCAGTGTTTCTCTGTCTCTCCATCCAGTGTTTCTCTCACACTCTCCCCGCATTGTTTCCCTCACCCTCTCCCCCCAGTGTTTCTCTCACCCTCTCCCCCCAGTGTTTCTCTCCCCCTCTCCCCCCAGTGTTTCTCTCACTCTCTCCCCCCAGTGTTTCTCTCTATCTCCCCCCAAGTGTTTCTCTCTCTATCCCCCCTGTGTTTCTCTCTCTCTCTCTCCCCAGTGTTTCTCTCTCTCGGATGTCTCGGAGCGGCTACAGAACATTTTGGAGGGGGAGGGCGAACAGCCAGCTGTCGTGGTGCACATAGGCACCAACGATATAGGTAAAAAAGGGGATGAGGTCCTAAAAGCAGAATATAGGGAGTTAGGAGGTAAATTAAAAAATAGGACCTCTAAGGTAGTAATCTCAGGATTGCTGCCAGTGCCACGTGCTAGTCAGAGTAGAAATAGGAGGATATTTCAAATGAATACGTGGCTAGAGGAATGGTGCAAGGGGGAGGGATTCAAATTCCTGGGACACTGGAAACGGTTCTGGGGGAGGTGGGACCAGTACAAACCGGACGGTCTGCACCTGGGCAGGGCCGGGACCGCTGTCCTAGGAGGAGTGTTTGCTAGTGCTGTTGGGGAGGGTTTAAACTAAAGTGGCAGGGGGTTGGGAACCTGAGCAGGGAGAGAGAGGAAAGCGTAACAGGAAGGGACAGAAGGTATGGAGTAATAGGTAAAGTGTTAAAAAAGGAAAAAGCAGGAACTAAGCGTCACAAAACAGATTTGAAAGTTCTTTATCTGAATGCACGTAGCATTCGTAATACAATGGACGAGTTAACGGCACAAATAACTACGTATGGGTATGATCTTGTGGCCATTACAGAAACATGGCTGCAGGGTGACAACGACTGGGAATTAAATATGCCAGGGTATTTAACAATCAGGAAGGACAGGCAGGAAGGAAGGGGAGGTGGGGTGGCTATGTTAATAAAGGAAGGAATCACTGTAATACAGAGAAATGATATTGGGACAAAGCATCAAGATAATGAAACAGTTTGGGTGGAGATAAGGAATAATAAGGGAAAAAAAACATTAGTGGGCGTAGTATATAGGCCTCCTAATAGTTGCAACTCTGCTGGAAGAAGTATTAATCAGGAGATAGTCGGGGCATGTAATAAGGGAACAGCCATAATTATGGGGGATTTTAATTATCATATTAACTGGACACATCAAATTGGGCAGAGCAGCCTTGAGGACGAGTTCATTGAGTGCATCAGGGATGGATTTCTTGAGCAGTATGTAACTGATCCTACAAGGGGGCAGGCAACCTTGGACCTGGTCCTGTGCAATGAGTCAGGATTAATTAATAATGTCCTAGTTAAGGATCCCCTTGGAACGAGCGACCACAACATGGTTGAATTCCATATCCAATTAGAGGGTGAGAAGGTTGATTCTCAAACAAGCGTACTGAGCTTGAATAAAGGAGACTATGATGGTATGAGAGCGGAATTGATTAAAGTGGACTGGGAAAATAGATTAAAGGGTAAGACGGTACATGAGCAGTGGTGTTCATTTAGGGAGTTATTTTACAACTTTCAAAATAAATATATTCCACTGAGGAAAAAAGGGTGTAAAAGAAATGACAGCCACCCGTGGCTAAGTAAAGAAATCAAGGATAGTATCCGACTAAAAACAAGGACATATAAGGTAGCCAAACTTAGTGGGAGGATAGAAGATTGGGAATTCTTCAAAAGACAGCAAAAAGTAACTAAAGGATTGATTAAGAAAGGGAAGTTAGATTATGAAAAGAAATTAGCAAAAAATATAAAAACAGATAGCAAGAGTTTCTATAGTTATATAAAAAGAAAAAGGGTGGCTAAGGCAAACATAGGTCCCTTAGAGGATGAGACCGGGAAATTAATGGTGGGAAACATGGAGATGGCAAAAATGCTGAACAAATATTTTGTTTCAGTCTTTACAGTAGAGGACACTAAGAATATCCCAACACTGGACAAACAGGGGACTCTCGGGGGGGAGGAGCTAAATACGATTAAAATCACTCAAGAGATGGTACTCAGTAAAATAATGGGACTCAAGGCGGATAAATCCCCTGGACCTGATGGCTTCCATCCTAGGGTCTTGAGGGAAGTGGCAGTAGGGATTGTGGATGCTTTGGTGATAGTTTTCCAAAATTCCCTGGACTCAGGAGAGGTCCCGGCAGATTGGAAAACTGCTAATGTAACACCGTTATTTAAAAAGGGTAGTAGGCAGAAGGCTGGAAATTATAGGCCAGTTAGCTTAACATCTGTGGTGGGTAAAATTTTGGAGTCTATTATTAAGGAGACAGTAACGGAACATTTAGATAAGCATAATTTAATAGGACAAAGTCAGCATGGCTTTATGAAGGGGAAGTCATGTCTGACAAATTTGCTTGAGTTCTTCGAGGATATAACGTATAGGGTGGATAAAGGGGAACCAGTGGACGTAGTGTATTTAGACTTCCAGAAGGCATTCGACAAGGTGCCACATAAAAGATTATTACTTAAGATTAAAAATCACGGGATTGGGGGTAATATTCTGGCATGGGTGGAGGATTGGTTATCAAACAGGAAGCAGAGAGTTGGGATAAATGGTTCATTTTCGGACTGGCAACCAGTAACCAGTGGTGTTCCACAGGGGTCGGTGCTGGGTCCCCAACTCTTTACAATCTATATTAACGATTTGGAGGAGGGGACCGAGTGCAACATATCAAAATTTGCAGATGATACAAAGATGGGAGGGAAAGTAGAGAGTGAGGAGGACATAAAAAACCTGCAAGGGGATATAGACAGGCTGGGTGAGTGGGCGGAGATTTGGCAGATGCAATATAATATTGGAAAATGTGAGGTTATGCACTTTGGCAGGAAAAATCAGAGAGCAAGTTATTTTCTTAATGGCGAGAGACTGGAAAGTACTGCAGTACAAAGGGATCTGGGGGTCCTAGTGCAAGAAAATCAAAAAGTTGGTATGCAGGTGCAGCAGGTGATCAAGAAAGCCAACGAAATGTTGGCTTTTATTGCTAGGGGGATAGAATATAAAAACAAGGAGGTATTGCTGCAGTTATATAAGGTATTGGTGAGACCGCACCTGGAATACTGCATACAGTTTTGGTCTCCATACTTAAGAAAAGACAAACTTGCTCTCGAGGCAGTACAAAGAAGGTTCACTCGGTTAATCCCGGGGATGAGGGGGCGGACATATGAGGAGAGGTTGAGTAGATTGGGACTCTACTCATTGGAGTTCAGAAGAATGAGAGGCGATCTTATTGAAACATATAAGATTGTGAAGGGTCTTGATCGGGTGGATGCGGTAAGGATGTTCCCAAAGATGGGTGAAACTAGAACTAGGGGGCATAATCTTAGAATAAGGGGCTGCTCTTTCAAAACTGAGATGAGGAGAAACTTCTTCACTCAGAGGGTGGTAGGTCTGTGGAATTTGCTGCCCCAGGAAGCTGTGGAAGCTACATCATTAGATAAATTTAAAACAGAAATAGACAGTTTCCTAGAAGTAAAGGGAATTAGGGGTTATGGGGAGCGGGCAGGAAATTGGACATGAAGCTGAGTTCGGATCGGTCAATGCCCTGTGGGTGGCGGAGAGGGCCCAGGGGCTATGTGGCCGGGTCCTGCTCCGACTTCTTGTGTTCTTTAGATTTGTGGTTGGGATCAGATCAGCCATGATCTTATTGAATGGCGGAGCAGGCTCGAGGGGCCGATTGGCCTACTCCTGCTCCAATTTCTTATGTTCTTATGTTCTTATGTTCTCTCACCCCCCCCCCCCACCAGTGTTTCTCTCTCTCTCTTCCCCCCAGTGTTTCTCTCTCTTCCCCCCAGTGTTTCTCTCTCTTCCTCCCAGTGCTTCACTCCCTTCCCCCCAGTGTTTCTCTCTCTTCCCCCCAGTTTTTCTCTCTCTTTCCCCCAGTGTTTCTCTTTCCCCCCCCAGTGTTTCTCTCTCTTCCCCCCAGTGTTTGTCTCTCTTCTCCCCAGTCTCTCTCTCTGTCTCCCCCCCCCAGTGTTTCTCTCTCTCTCCCCCCAAGTGTTTCTCTCTCTCTCTCCCCCCAGTGTTTCTCTCTCTCTCCCCCCAGTGTCTCTCTCTCTCTCCCCCCAGTTTTTCTCTCTGTCTTTCCCGCCAGTGTTTCTCTCTCTCTCTCTCCCTCTCCACCCAGTGCTTATCTCTCTCTCCCTCCATCGTTTATCTCTCTCTCCACCCCAGTGTTTCTCTGTCTCTCTTTCTCTCACCCAGTGTTTCTCTCTCTCTCTCTCCCCCCGGTGTTTCTCTCGCTATCCCCCCTGTGTTTCTCTCTCTCTCTCCCCCCAGTGTTTCTCTCTCTCTCCCCCCAGTGTTTCTCTCTCTCTCCCCCCATTGTTTCTCTCTCTCTCTCCAGCCAGTTTCTCTCTCTCTCTCCCTCCAGTGCTCTCTCACCCTCTCCCCTAGTGTTTCTCTCACACTCTCCCCCCAGTATTTCTCTCACCCTCTCCCCCCAGTGTTTCTCTCACCCTCTCACCCCATTGTTTGTATCACCCTCTCCCCCCCCCTTTGTTTCTCTCACTCTCTCCCCGCAGTGTTTCTGTCATCCTCTCCCCCAATTGTTTATCTCACCCTCGCCCCCCAGTGTTTCTCTCTCCCTCCCCCCAGTGTTTCTCTCTATCTCCCCCCCAGTGTTTCTCTCTCTCTCTCCCCAGTGTTTCTCTCTCTCTCCCCGCAATGTTTCTCTCTCTATCTTCCCCCAGTGTTTCTCACTCACTCTCTTCCCCCCCAGTGTTTCTCTCTCTTCCCCCCAGTGTTTCTCTCTCTTCGCCCCAGTATTTCTCTCTATCTCCCCCCCAGTGTTTCTCTCTCTTACCCCCAGAGTTTCTCTCTCTACCCCCCGGTGTTTCTCTCTCTTCCCCCAGTGTTTCTCTGTCTTCCCCACCAGTTTTTCTCTCTGTTCCCCCCAGTGTTTCTCTCTCTTCCCCCCTGTGTTTCTCTCTCTCTCTCTTTCCCCCACAGTTTTTCTCTCTCTCTCCCCGCAGTGTTTCTCTCTCTTCCCCCCAGTGTTTCTCTCTCTTCCCCCCAGTGTTTTTCACTCGTCTACCCAGTGCTTCTCTCTCGTCACCAAAGTGTTTCTCTCTCATTCTCCCCCCAGTGTTTCTCTCTCTCTCCCCCCAGTGTTTCTCTCTCTCTCTCCCCCCAGTGTATTTCTCTCTCTCTCTCCCCCCCAGTGTTGATCTCTCTCTCTCCTCCCCAGTGTTTCTCTCTCGCTCTCTCTCTCCCCAGTGTTTCTCTCTCTCTTTCCCCCCAGTGTTTCTCTCTCTCTCTCCCCCACTGTTTCTCTCTCTCTCCCCCCAGTGTTTCTCTCTCTCGCTCCCTCCAGTGTTTCTCTCTCTCTCTCACCCCAGTGTTTCTCTCTCTCTCCCCCGAGTGTTTCTCTCTCTCTCCCCCCGCAGTGTTTCACTCTCTCTCCCCCCTCAGTGTTTCTCTCTCTCTCCCCCCACAGTTTCTCTCACTCTCTCCCCCCAGTGTTTCTCTCACCCTCTACCCCCAGTGTTTCTCTCACCCTCTCCCCCCAGTGTTTCTCTCACCCTCACCCCTCAGTGTTTCTCTCACTCTCTCCCCCAGTGTTTCTCTCTCTCCCCCCCAGTTTTTCTCTCTCTCTCTCTCCCCCCAGTGTTTCTCTCTCTCTCCCCCCAGTGTTTCTCTCTCTCTCTCCCACCAGTGTTTCTCTCTCTCTCCCCCCAGTGTTTCTCTCTCTCTCCCTCCAGTGTTTCTCGCACACTCTCCCCCCAGTGTTTCTCTCCCCCTCTCCCCCAAGTGTTTCTCTCACCCTCTCCCCCCAGTGTTTCTCTCACCCTCTCCCCCCAGTGTTTCTCTCACCCTCTTACCCCAGTGTTTCTCTCACCCTGTCCCCCCAGTGTTTCTCTCACCCTCTTCCCCCAGTGTTTCCCTCACCCTCTCCCCCCAGTGTTTCTCTCACCCTCTCCCCCCTGTGATTCTCTCACCCTCTCCCTCCAGTGTTTCTCTCTCTCTCCCCCCAGTGTTTTTCTCTCTCTTCCCCGCAGTGTTTCTCTCTCTCTCTCCCTCCAGTGTTTCTCTCTCTCTCCCCCCAGTGTTTCTCTCTCTCTCCCCCCAGTGTTTTTCTCTCTCTTCCCCGCAGTGTTTCTCTCGCTCTTTCTCTCCAGTGTTTCTCTGTCTCTCTCTGTCTCTCCCCCCAGTGTTTCTCTCTCTCTCTCCCCCCAGTGTTTCTCTCTCTCACCCCGCTCCCAGTATTTCTCTCCCTCTCCCCCAGTGTTTCTCTCACTCTCTCCCACAGTGTTTCTCTCTCTCCCCCCCAGTGTTTATCTCTCTCTCCCCCCAGTGTTTCTCTCTCTCTCCCCCAGTGTTTCTCTCTCTCTCTCCCACCAGTGTTTCTCTCTCTCTCCCCCCAGTGTTTCTCTCTCTCTCCCTCCAGTGTTTCTCGCACACTCTCCCCCCAGTGTTTCTCTCCCCCTCTCCCCCAAGTGTTTCTCTCACCCTCTCTCCCCAGTGTTTCTCTCACCCACTCCCCCCAGTGTTTCTCTCACCCTCCTTCCCCAGTGTTTCTCTCACCCTGTCCCCCCAGTGTTTCTCTCACCCTCTTCCCCCAGTGTTTCCCACACCCTCTCCCCCCAGTGTTTCTCTCACCCTCTCCCCCCTGTAATTCTCTCACCCTCTCCCCCCAGTGTTTCTCTCCCCCTCTCCCCCAGTGTGTCTCTCACTCTCTCCCCACAGTGTTTCTCTCTCTCTCTCCCTCCAGTGTTTCTCTCTCTCTCCCCCCCAGTGTTTTTCTCTCTCTTCCCCACAGTGTTTGTCTCTCTTCCCCCCAGTGTTTCTATCTCTTCCCCCCAGTGTTTATCTCTATCCCCCCCAGTATTTGTCTCTCTTCTCCCCAGTTTCTCTCTCTCTCTCTCTCCAGTGTTTCTCTATCTCTCTCTGTCTCTCCCCCCAATGTTTCTCTCTCTCTCTCCCCCCAGTGTTTCTCTCTCTCTCCCCGCTCCCAGTATTTCTCTCCCTCTCCCCCAGTGTTTCTCTCTCTCTCTCCCCCCAGTGTTTCTCTCTCTCTCTCCCCCCAGTGTTTCTCTCTCTCTCTTCCCCCCAGTGTTTCTCTCTCTTCCCCCCAGTGTTTCTCTCTCTTCCTCCCAGTGTTTGTCTCTCTTCTCCCCAGTTTCTCTCTCTCTCTCTCTCCCCAGTGTTTCTCTGTCTCTCTCTGTCTCTCCCCCCAGTGTTTCTCTCCCTCTCTCCCCCCAGTGTTTCTCTCTCTCTCCCCCCCAGTATTTCTCTCCCTCTCCCCCAGTGTTTCTCTCTCTCTCTCTCCCCTGTGTTTCTCTCTCTCTTTCCCCCCAGTGTTTCTCTCTCTCCCCCCCCCCCCCCAGTGTCTCTCTCTCTCTATCCCCCAGTCTTTCTCTACTTCTCTCCCCCCAGTTTTTCACTCTGTCTTTCCCGCCAGTATTTCTATCTCTCTCCCCAGTGTTTCTCTCTCTCCCCCCAGTGTTTCTCTCTCTCTCTCTCTCCCCACCCCCCCCCCGTTTCTCTCTCTGTCCCCCCAGTGTTTTTCTCTCTCTCTCCCCCCAGTGTTTCTCTCTCTCTCCCCCAAGTGTTTCTCTCTCTACCCCGCCAGTGTTTCTCTCACTCTCTCTCCCCCCAGTGTTTCTCTCTCTCTCCCCCAGTGTTTCACTCTCTCTCTCCCCCCACTGTTTCTCTCTCTCTCCCCCCAGTGATTCTCTCTCTCACCCCCCAGTGTTTCTCTGTCTCTCCCTCCAGTGTGTCTCTCACACTCTCCCCGCATTGTTTCCCTCCCCCTCTCCCCCCAATGTTTCTCTCACCCTCTCCCCCCAGTGTTTCTCTCACCTTCTCCCCCCATTGTTTCTCTCCCGCTCTCCCCCAGTGTTTCTCTCACCCCCCCCCCAGTGTTTCTCTCACCCTCTCCCCCCAGTGTTTCTCTCACCCTCTCCCCCAGTGTTTCTCTCACTCTCTCCCCCAGTGTTTCTCTCTATCTCCCCCCAAGTGTTTCTCTCTCACTCCACCCCAAAGTGTTTCTCTCTCTCTCTTCCCCCCAGTGTTTCTCTCTCTTCCCCCAGTGTTTCTCTCTCTTCGCCCCAGTATTTCTCTCTCTTCCCACCAGTGTTTCTCTCTCTTACCCCCAGTGTTTCTCTCTCTTCCCCCCGGTGTTTCTCTCTCTTCCCCCAGTGTTTCTCTGTCTTCCCCCCCAGTTTTTCTCTCTGTTCCCCCCTGTGTTTCTCTCTCTTCCCCCCAGTGTTTCTCTCTCTCTCTCTTTCCCCCCCAGTTTTTCTCTCTCTCTCCCCGCAGTGTTTCTCTCTCTTCCCCCCAGTGTTTCTCTCTCTTACCACCAGTGTTTCTCTCTCTTCCCCCCAGTGTTTTTCACTCGTCTACCCAGTGCTTCTCTCTCGTCACCAAAGTGTTTCTCTCTCATTCTCCCCCCAGTGTTTCTCTCTCTCTCCCCACAGTGTTTCTCCCTCTCTCTCCCCCCAGTGTATTTCTCTCTCTCTCTCCCCCCCCAGTGTTGATCTCTCTCTCTCCTCCCCAGTGTTTCTCTCTCGCTCTCTCTCTCCCCAGTGTTTCTCTCTCTCTTTCCCCCCAGTGTTTCTCTCTCTCTCTCCCCCACTGTTTCTCTCTCTCTCCCCCCAGTGTTTCTCTCTCTCGCTCCCTCCAGTGTTTCTCTCTCTCTCTCACCCCAGTGTTTCTCTCTCTCTCCCCCGAGTGTTTCTCTCGCTCTCTCCCCCCGCAGTGTTTCTCTCTCTCTCCCCCCTCAGTGTTTCTCTCTCTCTCCCCCCACAGTTTCTCTCACTCTCTCCCCCCAGTGTTTCTCTCACCCTCTACCCCCAGTGTTTCTCTCCCCCTCTCCCCGCAGCGTTTCTCTCACCCTCACCCCTCAGTGTTTCTCTCACTCTCTCCCCCAGTGTTTCTCTCTCTCCCCCCCAGTTTGTTTCTGTCTCTTACCACCAGTGTTTCTCTCTCTTCCCCCAGTGTTTTTCACTCGTCTACCCAGTGCTTCTCTCTCGTCACCAAAGTGTTTCTCTCCCATTCTCCCCCCAGTGTTTCTCTCTCTCTCCCCACAGTGTTTCTCTCTCTCTCTCCCCCCAGTGTTTCTCTCTCTCTCCCCCCAGTGTTTCTCTCTCTCTCTCCCACCAGTGTTTCTCTCTCTCTCCCCCCAGTGTTTCTCTCTCTCTCCCTCCAGTGTTTCTCGCACACTCTCCCCCAGTGTTTCTCTCCCCCTCTCCCCCAAGTGTTTCTCTCACCCTCTCCCCCCAGTGTTTCTCTCACCCTCTCCCCCCAGTGTTTCTCTCACCCTCTTCCCCCAGTGTTTCTCTCACCCTGTCCCCCCAGTGTTTCTCTCACCCTCTTCCCCCAGTGTTTCCCTCACCCTCTCCCCCCAGTGTTTCTCTCACCCTCTCCCCCCTGTGATTCTCTCACCCTCTCCCTTCAGTGTTTCTCTCTCTCTCCCCCCAGTGTTTTTCTCTCTCTTCCCCGCAGTGTTTCTCTCTCTCTCTCCCCCCAGTGTTTTTCTCTCTCTTCCCCGCAGTGTTTCTCTCTCTCTCTCTCTCCAGTGTTTCTCTGTCTCTCTCTGTCTCTCCCCCCAGTGTTTCTCTCTCTCTCTCCCCCCAGTGTTTCTCTCTCTCACCCCGCTCCCAGTATTTCTCTCCCTCTCCCCCAGTGTTTCTCTCACTCTCTCCCCCAGTGTTTCTCTCTCTCTCTCTCCCCCCAGTGTTTCTCTCTCTCTCCCCCCAGTTTTTCTCTCTCTCTCTCCCACCAGCGTTTCTCTCTCTCTCCCCCCAGTGTTTCTCTCTCTCTCCCTCCAGTGTTTCTCGCACACTCTCCCCCCAGTGTTTCTCTCACCCTCTCCCCCCAGTGTTTCTCTCACCCTCCTCCCCCAGTGTTTCTCTCACCCTGTCCCCCCAGTCTTTCTCTCACCCTCTTCCCCCAGTGTTTCCCTCACCCTCTCCCCCAGTGTTTCTCTCACCCACTCCCCCCTGTGATTCTCTCACCCTCTCCCCCCAGTGTTTCTCTCCCCCTCTCCCCCAGTGTGTCTCTCACTCTCTCCCCCCAGTGTTTCTCTCTCTCTCTCCCTCCAGTGTTTCTCTCTCTCTCCCCCCAGTGTTTTTCTCTCTCTTCCCCACAGTGTTTGTCTCTCTTCCCCCCAGTGTTTGTATCTCTTCCCCCCAGTGTTTCTCTCTATTCCCCCCAGTATTTGTCTCTCTTCTCCCCAGTTTCTCTCTCTCTCTCTCTCCAGTGTTTCTCTGTCTCTCTCTGTCTCTCCCCCCAGTGTTTCTCTCTCTCTCTCCCTCCAGTGTTTCTCTCTCTCTCCCCGCTCCCAGTATTTCTCTCCCTCTCCCCCAGTGTTTCTCTCTCTCTCCCCCCAGTGTTTCTCTCTCTCTCTCCCCCAGTGTTTCTCTCTCTCTCTTCCCCCCAGTGTTTCTCTCTCTTCCCCCTAGTGTTTCTCTCTCTTCCTCCCAGTGTTTGTCTCTCTTCTCCCCAGTTTCTCTCTCTCTCTCTCCCCAGTGTTTCTCTGTCTCTCTCTGTCTCTCCCCCCAGTGTTTCTCTCCCTCTCTCTCCCCAGTGTTTCTCTCTCTCTTTCCCCCCAGTGTTTCTCTCTCTCTCCACCCCCCCAGTGTCTCTCTCTCTCTATCCCCCAGTCTTTCTCTACTTCTCTCCCCCCAGTTTTTCACTCTGTCTTTCCCGCCAGTATTTCTCTCTCCCTCCCCAGTGTTTCTCTCTCTCCCCCCAGTGTTTCTCTCTCTCTCTCTCTCCCCCCCCCGTTTCTCTCTCTCTCCCCCCAGTGTTTTTCTCTCTCTCTCCCCCAGTGATTCTCTCTCTCTCCCCCAGTGTTTCTCTGTCTCTCCCTCCAGTGTTTCTCTCACACTCTCCCCGCATTGTTTCCCTCCCCCTCTCCCCCCAATGTTTCTCTCACCCTCTCCCCCCAGTGTTTCTCTCACCTTCTCCCCCCATTGTTTCTCTCCCGCTCTCCCCCAGTGTTTCTCTCACCCTACCCCCCAGTGTTTCTCTCACCCTCTCCCCACAGTGTTTCTCCCACCCTCTCCCCCAGTGTTTCTCTCACTCTCTCCCCCAGTGTTTCTCTCTATCTCCCCCCAAGTGTTTCTCTCTCACTCCACCCCCAAGTGTTTCTCTCTCTCTCTTCCCCCCAGTGTTTCTCTCTCTTCCCCCCAGTTTTTCTCTCTCTTCCTCCCAGTGCTTCACTCCCTTCCCCCCAGTGTTTCTCTCTCTTCCCCCCAGTGTTTCTCTCTCTTCCCCCCAGTGTTTCTCTCTTTTCCCCCCAGTGTTTCTCGCTCTTCCCCCCAGTGTCTGTCTCTCTTCTCCCCAGTCTCTCTCTCTGTCTCCCCCCCCCAGTGTTTCTCTCTCTCTCCCCCCAGTGTTTTTCTCTCTCTCTCCCCCCAGTGTTTCTCTCTCTCTCTCTCCCCAGTGTTTCTCTCTCTCTCCCCCCAGTCTTTCTCTCTCACTCTCCCTCCAGTGTTTCTCTCTCTCTCTCCCCACAGTGTTTCTCTCTCTCTCTCCCCCCAGTGTTTCTCTCTCTCTTCCCCCAGTGTTTCTCTCACTCTCTCCCCCCAGTGTTTCTCTCACCCACTCCCCCCAGAGTTTCTCTCACCCTCTCCCCCCAGTGTTTCTCTCACTCTCTCCCCCCAGTGTTTCTCTCTCTCTCCCCCTAGTGTTTCTCTCTCTCTCTCGCCCCAGTGTTTCTCTCTCACTCTCTCTCCCCCCAGTGTTTTTCTCCCTCACTCTCTTCCCCCCAGTGTTTCTCTCTCTTCCCCCCAGTGTTTCTCTCATTTCCCCCCTGTGTTTCTCTCTCTTCACCCCAGTATTTCTCTCTCATCCCCCAGTGTTTCTCTCTCTTCCCTCCAGTGTTTCTCTCTATTCCCCCTGTGTTTCTCTCTCTTCCCCCCAGTGTTTCTCAATCTTCCTCCCAGTGTTTCACTCTATTCCCCCCAGTGTTTCTCTGTCTTCCCACCAGTGTTTCTCTCTCTCTCCCCCCAGTGTATTTCTCTCTCTCTCTCTTCCCCCCCCCCAGTGTTGATCTCTCTCTCTACTCCCCAGTGTCTCTCTCTCGCTCTCTCTCACCCCAGTGTTTCTCTCTCTTTCCCCCCAGTGTTTCTCTCTCTCTCCCCCCCAGTGTTTCTCTCTCTCTCCCCCCAGTGTTTCTCTCTCTCTGTCTCCCCGCAGTGTTTCTCTCTCCCTCTCCCCCCCCAGTGTTTCTCTCTCTCTCCCCCCACAGTTTCTCTCACTCTCTCCCCCCGTGTTTCTCTCACCCTCTACCCCCACTGTTTCACTCACCCTCTTCAACCAGTGTTTCTCTCACTCTCTCCACGAGTATTTCTCTCTCTCTCCCCCAGTGTTTCTCTCTCTCTCTCCCCCCAGTGTTTCTCTCTCTCTCCCCCCAGTGTTTCTCTCTCTCTCTCCCACCAGTGTTTCTCTCTCTCTCCCACCAGTATTTCTCTCTCTCTCCCTCCAGTGTTTCTCGCACACTCTCCCCCCAGTGTTTCCCTCCCCCTCTCCCCCCAGTATTTCTCTCACCCTCTCCCCCCAGTGTTTCTCTCACCCTCTCCCCCCAGTGTTTCTCTGTCTCTCTCTGTCTCTCCCCCCAGTGTTTCTCTCCCTCTCTCCACGAGTATTTCTCTCTCTCTCCCCCAGTGTTTCTCTCTCTCTCTCCCCCCAGTGTTTCTCTCTCTCTCCCCCCAGTGTTTCTCTCTCTCTCTCCCACCAGTGTTTCTCTCTCTCTCCCACCAGTATTTCTCTCTCTCTCCCTCCAGTGTTTCTCGCACACTCTCCCCCCAGTGTTTCTCTCCCCCTCTCCCCCCAGTATTTCTCTCACCCTCTCCCCCCAGTGTTTCTCTCACCCTCTCCCCCCAGTGTTTCTCTCACCCTCTCCCCCCCAGTGTTTCTCTCACCCTGTCCCCCCAGTGTTTCTCTCTCTCTCTTCCCCCCAGTGTTTCTCTCTCTTCCCCCTAGTGTTTCTCTCTCTTCCTCCCAGTGTTTGTCTCTCTTCTCCCCAGTTTCTCTCTCTCTCTCTCCCCAGTGTTTCTCTGTCTCTCTCTGTCTCTCCCCCCAGTGTTTCTCTCCCTCTCTCTGCCCAGTGTTTCTCTCTCTCTTTCCCCCCAGTGTTTCTCTCTCTCTCCCCCCCCCCCCAGTGTCTCTCTCTCTCTATCCCCCAGTCTTTCTCTCCTTCTCTCCCCCCAGTTTATCACTCTGTCTTTCCCGCCAGTATTTCTCTCTCCCTCCCCAGTGTTTCTCTCTCTCCCCCCAGTGTTTCTCTCTCTCTCTCTCTCCCCCCCCCCGTTTCTCTCTCTCTCCCCCCAGTGTTTTTCTCTCTCTCTCCCCCAGTGATTCTCTCTCTCTCCCCCAGTGTTTCTCTGTCTCTCCCTCCAGTGTTTCTCTCACACTCTCCCCGCATTGTTTCCCTCCCCCTCTCCCCCCAATGTTTCTCTCACCCTCTCCCCCCAGTGTTTCTCTCACCTTCTCCCCCCATTGTTTCTCTCCCGCTCTCCCCCAGTGTTTCTCTCACCCTCCCCCCCCAGTGTTTCTCTCACCCTCTCCCCACAGTGTTTCTCTCACCCTCTCCCCCAGTGTTTCTCTCACTCTCTCCCCCAGTGTTTCTCTCTATCTCCCCCCAAGTGTTTCTCTCTCACTCCACCCCCAAGTGTTTCTCTCTCTCTCTTCCCCCCAGTGTTTCTCTCTCTTCCCCCCAGTTTTTCTCTCTCTTCCTCCCAGTGCTTCACTCCCTTCCCCCCAGTGTTTCTCTCTCTTCCCCCCAGTGTTTCTCTCTCTTCCCCCCAGTGTTTCTCTCTTTTCCCCCCAGTGTTTCTAGCTCTTCCCCCCAGTGTCTGTCTCTCTTCTCCCCAGTCTCTCTCTCTGTCTCCCCCCCCAGTGTTTCTCTCTCTCTCCCCCCAGTGTTTCTCTCTCTCTCTCTCCCCAGTGTTTCTCTCTCTCTCCCCCCAGTCTTTCTCTCTCACTCTCCCTCCAGTGTTTCTCTCTCTCTCTCCCCACAGTGTTTCTCTCTCTCTCTCCCCACAGTGTTTCTCTCTCACTCTCTCTCCCCCCAGTGTTTTTCTCCCTCACTCTCTTCCCCCCAGTGTTTCTCTCTCTTCCCCCCAGTGTTTCTCTCATTTCCCCCCTGTGTTTCTCTCTCTTCACCCCAGTATTTCTCTCTCATCCCCCAGTGTTTCTCTCTCTTCCCTCCAGTGTTTCTCTCTATTCCCCCTGTGTTTCTCTCTCTTCCCCCCAGTGTTTCTCAATCTTCCTCCCAGTGTTTCACTCTATTCCCCCCAGTGTTTCTCTGTCTTCCCACCAGTGTTTCTCTCTCTCTCCCCCCAGTGTATTTCTCTCTCTCTCTCTTCCCCCCCCCCCCCCAGTGTTGATCTCTCTCTCTACTCCCCAGTGTCTCTCTCTCGCTCTCTCTCACCCCAGTGTTTCTCTCTCTTTCCCCCCAGTGTTTCTCTCTCTCTCCCCCCAGTGTTTCTCTCTCTCTCCCCCCAGTGTTTCTCTCTCTCTGTCTCCCCGCAGTGTTTCTCTCTCCCTCTCCCCCCCAGTGTTTCTCTCTCTCTCCCCCCCACAGTTTCTCTCACTCTCTCCCCCCGTGTTTCTCTCACCCTCTACCCCCACTGTTTCACTCACCCTCTCCAACCAGTGTTTCTCTCACTCTCTCCACGAGTATTTCTCTCTCTCTCCCCCAGTGTTTCTCTCTCTCTCTCCCCCCAGTGTTTCTCTCTCTCTCCCCCCAGTGTTTCTCTCTCTCTCTCCCACCAGTGTTTCTCTCTCTCTCCCACCAGTATTTCTCTCTCTCTCCCTCCAGTGTTTCTCGCACACTCTCCCCCCAGTGTTTCTCTCCCCCTCTCCCCCCAGTATTTCTCTCACCCTCTCCCCCCAGTGTTTCTCTCACCCTCTCCCCCCAGTGTTTCTCTCACCCTCTCCCCCCCAGTGTTTCTCTCACCCTGTCCCCCCAGTGTTTCTCTCTCCCTCTCCCCCAGTGTGTCTCTCACTCTCTCCCCACTGTGTTTCTCTCTCTCTCTCCCTCCAGTGTTTCTCTCTCTCTCCCACCAGTGTTTTTCTCTCCCTTCCCCCCAGTGTTTCTCTCCCTTCCCCCCAGGGTTTCTCTCTCTTCCCCACAGTGTTTGTCTCTCTACACCCCAGTGTTTCTCTCTCTTCCCCCCAGTGTTTCTCTCTATTCACCCCAGTGTTTGTCTCTCTTCTCCCCAGTTTCTCTCTCTCTCTCTCCCCAGTGTTTCTCTGTCTCTCTCTGTCTCTCCCCCAAGTGTTTCTCTCTCTCTCTCTCCACCAGTGTTTCTCTCTCTCTCCCCCCCCCCCCAGTATTTCTCTCCCTCTCCACCAGTGTTTGCTCTCTCTCTCTCTCCCCAGTGTTTCTCTCTCTCTTTCCCCCAAGTGTTTCTCTCTCTCTCCCCCCAGTGTTTCTCTGTCTATCCCCCCAGTCTTTCTCTCCCTCTCTCCCGCCAGTGTTTCTCTCTCTCTCCCCAGTTTTTCTCTTTCTCTCCCCCCAGTGTTTCTCTCTCTCGCCCCCCAGTGTTTTTCTCTCTCTCTCCCCCCAGTGTTTCTCTCTCTCTCCCCACAAGTGTTTCTCTCTCTCTCCCGCCAGTGTTTCTCTCTCTCTCTCTCTCTCCCCAGTGTTTCTCTCTCTCTCCCCCAGTGTTTCACTCTCTCTCTCCCCCCAGTGTTTCTCTCTCTCTCTCCCCCAGTGATTCTCTCTCTCTCCCCTCTGTGTTTCTCTGTCTCTCCCTCCAGTTTTTTCTCTCACACTCTCCCCTCATTGTTTCCCTCACCCTCTCCCCCCAATGTTTCTCTCCCCCTCTCCCCCCAGTGTTTCTCTCACCCTCTCCCCCGAGTGTTTCTCTCACCCTCTCCCCCATTGTTCCTCTCACCCTCTCCCCCCAGTGTTTCTCTCACCCTGTCCCCCCAGTGTTTCTCTCACCCTCGCCCCCCAGTGTTTCTCTCACCCTCTCCCACAGTGTTTCTCTTCTCCCCAGTTTCTCTCTCTCTCTCTCCCCAGTGTTTCTCTGTCTCTCTCTGTCTCTCCCCCAAGTGTTTCTCTCTCTCTCTCCCACCAGTGTTTCTCTCTCTCTCCCCCCCCAGTATTTCTCTCCCTCTCCCCCAGTGTTTCTCTCTCTCGCTCTCTCCCCAGTGTTTCTCTCTCTCTTTCCCCCCAGTGTTTCTCTCTCACTCCCCCCAGTGTTTCTCTCTATCTCCCCCCAAGTGTTTCGCTCTCACTCCCCCCCCAGTGTTTCTCTCTCTCTCTTCCCCCCAGTGTTTCTCTCTCTTCCCCCCAGTGTTTCCCTCTCTTCCTCCCAGTGCTTCACTCCCTTCCCCCGAGTGTTTCTCTCTCTTCCCCCCAGTGTTTCTCTCTCTTCCCCCCAGTGTTTCTCTCTCTCTCCCCAGTGTTTCTCTCTCTCTCCCCCCAGTGTTTCCCCCTCTCTCTCTCTCTCTCACCCCAGTGTTTCTCTCTCTCTCCCCCCAGTGTTTTTCTCTCTCTCCCCCCCAAGTGTTTCTCTCTCTCTCCCCCCAGTGTTTCTCTCTCTCTCTCTCCCCCCAGTGTTTCTCTCTCTCTCCCCCCAGTGTTTCTCTCTCTCCCCAGTGTTTCTCTCTCTCTCCCCCCCATTGATTCTCTCTCTCTCTCCCTCCAGTGTTTCTCTCTCCCTCCCCCCAGTGTTTCTCCCTCTCTCCCCCCAGAGTTTCTCTCTCTCTCCACACAGTTTTTCTCTCACTCTCTCCCCAGTGTTTCTCTCTCTCTCCCTCCAGTGTTTTTCTCTCTCTCTCCCCCCCAAGTGTTTCTCTCTCTCTCCCACCAGTGTTTCTCTCTCTCTCCCCCCCCCAGTATTTCTCTCCCTCTCCCCCAGTGTTTCTCTCTCTCGCTCTCTCCCCAGTGTTTCTCTCTCTCTTTCCCCCCAGTGTTTCTCTCTCACTCCCCCCAGTGTTTCTCTCTATCTCCCCCCAAGTGTTTCGCTCTCACTCCCCCCCCAGTGTTTCTCTCTCTCTCTTCCCCCCAGTGTTTCTCTCTCTTCCCCCCAGTGTTTCCCTCTCTTCCTCCCAGTGCTTCACTCCCTTCCCCCGAGTGTTTCTCTCTCTTCCCCCCAGTGTTTCTCTCTCTTCCCCCCAGTGTTTCTCTCTCTCTCCCCCAGTGTTTCTCTCTCTCTCCCCCCAGTGTTTTTCTCTCTCTCTCCCCCCCAAGTGTTTCTCTCTCTCTCCCCCCAGTGTTTCTCTCTCTCTCTCTCCCCCCAGTGTTTCTCTCTCTCTCCCCCCCAGTGTTTCTCTCTCTCCCCAGTGTTTCTCTCTCTCTCCCCCCATTGATTCTCTCTCTCTCTCCCTCCAGTGTTTCTCTCTCCCTCCCCCCCAGTGTTTCTCGCTCTCTCCCCCCAGAGTTTCTCTCTCTCTCCACACAGTTTTTCTCTCACTCTCTCCCCAGTGTTTCTCTCTCTCTCCCTCCAGTGTTTTTCTCTCTCTCTCCCCCCCAAGTGTTTCTCTCTCTCTCTCCCCCCAGTGTTTCTCTCTCACTCTCTCCCCCCAGTGTTTCTCTCACCCTCTCCCCCCAGTGTTTCTCTCACCCTCTCCCCCCAGTGTTTCTCTCACCCTCTCCCCCCCTGTGTTTCTCTCACCCCTCTTCCCCCAGTGTTTCTCTCACCCCTCTCCCCCCAGTGCTTCTCTCACCCTCTCCCCCCTGTGTTTCTGTCACCCTCTCCCCCCAGTGTTTCTCTCCCCCTCTCCCCCAGTGTGTCTCTCACTCTCTCCCCCCGTGTTTCTCTCTCTCTCTCCCTCCAATGTTTCTCTCTCTCTCCCACCCAGTGTTTTTCTCTCCCTTCCCCCCAGTGTTCTCTCTCCCTTCCTCCAGGGTTTCTCTCTCTTCCCCACAGTGTTTGTCTCTCTACACCCCCAGTGTTTCTCTCTCTACCCCCCAGTGTTTCTCTCTATTCACCCCAGTGTTTGTCTCTCTTCTCCCCAGTTTCTCTCTCTCTCTCTCCCCCAGTGTTTCTCTGTCTCTCTCTGTCTCTCCCCCCAAGTGTTTCTCTCTCTCTCTCCCAACAGTGTTTCTCTCTCTCTACCCCCCCCAGTATTTCTCTCCCTCTCCCCCAGTGTTTCTTTATCTCGCTCTCTCTCCCCAGTGTTTCTCTCTCTCTTTCCCCCCAGTGTTTCTCTCTCTCTCTCCCCAGTGTTTCTCA